>NW_027279898.1:35000-217500 GCF_046629955.1 Centroberyx affinis
CATACACCCATACACACACAGAGGGATGTGGAAAGTAACTAATTACAACAATTCTAGTAACTCTTTCAGTTACTTTACTATACCTACTTTGAGTCTGTACTGAATTAAGTTTCATGTTTTAGCCTAATAGCTGTGAATACTTTCCCATAATTTCCCATATGAGCATTTGCCCTTCTAGACAAGTCAAATTGTACCAAAGTAATAGCTCCTCTATTTGAGGTGAATATCTCAGGAAATCTTCCACTAGCAAACACACACACACACACACACACACACACACACACACACACACACACACACACACACAGACCTCTTGAGTCTGATTGAACGGGACTGGGCGGCGTTCTCACAGCACTAACTGTCACCACAGCGAGAGGTCACGGAGCAACAGTAACACAGCTTATATAAGTCACAAGTCACAATAACAGGAGCAGGGGGGAGCGAGAGTGAGAGGTGTGTGTGCGTGTGTGTGTGTGTGTGTGTGTGTGTGTGTGTGTGTGTGTGGAGATTTTCAGAGCAACTACTCCTTTTCTGTTTATTCTTTCAAGCCTTTCACTCGTTACTCATTTCAAAAGTAATATTATTATTACTTCTTGGGAGCAGTAATTCATTACACTTGGCTACTAGTGTTACTTCTCTGTTGCACAATTGCCAGTTGCATCGTCTTTTATCTTCAAGAATCAGGATAAGTCACTTCCCTCTCCTGTGTATAATGAGGGAAACCAAATAATGTTGATGCTCAATGCTCTTGTTGTCCTTTTACATGCAGAAAATCTACTTTTCTGTCACTTTTCATCGAAGCTGGTTTAGTGTGAATGGATGAATCAGGGGATCGGGGTGGGATATAGTTTTTGGATAATTTGGCTTCAATCTGATATTTAAAGGCTGTGACAACAAAAATGACTTTTTATTGAGAGCGGAGAGGAGCGAAAACCTCAGAGCACGACTCAAGAAAGCCAGGATTTGGATCGCAGGAAAAGTGTTATGAAAGGAGGAGAAAAAAAAAAAAAAGGGCTGCAAAGTCCGAGACTGATTTAGAAGGACAGTTTAAGGGGAGGGAAGTGGGTGTAACGTCACATTAGAAGGGGACAGGAGGGCGACGGAGGAAAAGAGAGGGGGGGGGGGGAGGGAGAGGGAGGGAGATTTTCTATAAGCAGAAGCTAAAGAGGTCAGACCGGCAGTTTCTGGGTCAGAGCGCATTAGCGAAGCGGCCGCGCTGAGCCGTCGCCCTCGGGCCCCCGTGGCCACGCGGCACATGTGGACGGGGCCTCGGCCGACTGTGACCGCACATTAGGCACTTACTGCGAGCCGTACAGACAGCGCTCAGGGCGTCAACAACACGAAGTTCGCGCTCTTATTCGAACCCGCAGCATATAGGGACAACGCGGACCTACATCTTAGCGGGCCCCGGCCGGCGGTGGGGCTGACGTACAAACCGGCACAAATGCCAACCTTAACTGTCACGGGTGACGGTCCCGGGAATACCGCTGAAGGGATAAACATCGGGAAGCAGTGTTACGGGACATGGTATGGAATATGTGGGACTAGAGTGACACGGAAGTCACAGAGTTGTCAACAGGAGCATGCTGCCTGTACTGGTTTAAACTGGAATTTCTGGTTTGCCGTGCATATCATCGGTAAAAATGAAACCACTGTGATGGGAATCTTAGAGGAAGTCGTGACATGTTTCAGGTTGTTGCAAAACTGGTGGCAGCAAGAGGTAACGGTTTGTATTTTGAGGACTTCAACACCCAAAATTCCTGTAATCAGTAAACTGCACACGGCACACTCATGTTTAGCAACCGGCCGGTCTGTGCTGCTTTATAACAAAAGATACCAAAGGGACAATAGAGGCAAAAGATCCAGTGTCCTTACCCCACATCAGAATTTCAATTGGGGAAATCTGCAGGGTCTCAGTTAGTGGGGATGGGACACTCTTCTCTGTAACGGCCCCATTTTGTGATTTAGGCTGATACAAAAGGGTGTATTTTTATAGAAAAATCTCACCTGGTGCAGCTTCAAGTTGCTGTAATGAGATTACAAAAAAGATTTATGCAACAGGGGGCAACTGCCCCTTCGACCGCCACTGATTCATTTTGCATTACTGTTGAAGGCTGAATGTGACTGATGTTGGTATGGCAATTACCACAGAACTGAACCATGCATTCCACTTTCACCTGATCAATAAACCGAGCTCAGGGTAAAGAGCCGACTGAATATGATTTGGAAAAAGAAGAGAAATCATCCTTTCAGGGCAAATAGTGGCTCCAGCTGAACAAAAAGCAGCCATATTGAACAACAGAGACAAAGGTAAAGAGTCGCAGAGAGAGAGAGAGGGAAATTTCTTTCCAATTATCAGGTCTAGAGCGTGTTCTTAAGAGGGAGCTGAAAGGACAGGTTATTAAGCTTTAATGCATCACAGCATAGGAACCATTCAAGGCCTTCTCCCTCATTAGACTTACCACTGGCCTCCCAGCATGTGTGTGTGTGTGTGTGTGTGTGTGTGTCTGTGCAAGTACGTGTTCATGGCTAAGCACCTCACACAACGCTAAACACTTATAAACACTGGTAATGAGAGTGTGAGTGCTGGCTAGTCCGCTTACAGAGGGAATAATTGCAGATTTAGCCAACAAGGGCATTTTCATTCCCTGTATAGATGGGATTAGTGCACATACAGAAACAAGAGTCACATTTTCCTAATAAAACCACTCAACAGGAGAGAAAATGCGGAAAATGCTGCTGGAACCGTGCCCGAAAGACCATACACAATATTTATGAAAGCATTGGATAAATCCTTCGAGCAAAATAAAAAAAAAAGGAGATTTAATCAGTTTTTCTCTGGATGTAACATTATTTTCATTAAAAAAAAAAGACGCAGAACTAGAGGTAGTGCTTATAGAAAAACAGCGTATATTTCGACAACGATCCAACATCTCCTTTTTGGAATATGGGCCCGATTCCTGACTTCCATTCCCTGCCTTCTCCCTTCTAAGACAAACAAATAACATGATGAAATTGCCGCGGATGATATATTGCCCCTGTTTGATGTCTGTGTACCAGTGTGCAGTGTGGGAGGATTGCACAAACAAAGCCGGAATTGATTCTCCTTATTGAAATCCACCACATAATATCTGAGGGAATCCATCTGCCCATAAAGCCTTCGTGCCCTCTATAAATAAAAGGGATCACAAGGAAGGATGGAAGAAAGAGGCTGCGGGAGAGGGACTGGGAAGAAGAAGGGAGCCACTCTGCGGAAGGAAGCGCCGATCAACCTGGGGCGTGTGTGTGTGTGTTGGGGGGAGTGGGGGGGGGGGGGGGGGGGGGGGTCCGACGATACTTAAACCATTTGGCCTGCGTCTGAAGCCGCCGCTGGCTGTGCTGGCACTTTGTACAGCCAGTCGCCACCATATGAACACATTAGCAGGACAAAAGCACCGTCTAACATCCAATCCAAGTCCCTGGGTTCAATGAAGAAGTATTGGCTGCTGCGCTTCTGTTCAGTCAGCCACTAACTCTCCTTCTGTCCATCCCTGCATCCAGTGATCATCACCATGTGTGCAGGACTGCGGCCCCGAGTCTGATGAGGATGATTTTTTTTCCCGTAGATGGGATGATTAATGTGCCCGCTCTAAGATCCTGAGTGAGATTGATGCCGCCCGCTATCCCCTCCATGCCTAATCTTTCATCCTTACAGTAAATATGACACAATGTCCATATGCACGCAAAAAACACCCTGATTAGGAACAGCTTGCACATCCTCGTCCCTTTTAATGATTACATCCAAAGGCACTCTCTCAGTCAAGCGGACGTTTGGCCTAATGAAATTAGCCGCTCGCGCCGTCCGCCGCCTCTCGCGCGCGAGGTAAGGAGTTTCCACGGGGGTCACTCGGCTAAGTAACCCTCGTTAAGCAAGTCCCATGCAAATGAGATGCAAATCCAGCTAAAACGGAACACTGGTTAATTTGGCCTCCTGACATTGCAAACAGTCACGGGGGGATCCAATGCAAATCGCATGCAAATGACAACTGGCTGTCTTTGTCTCTATTGGCTAAAGGGTACGGGGCCTACGGGTTCGGGTTCACGTCTAGTTTTGTCTATGCAAATATTTGATGTTTCCAAGTGGAACTAAAGAAAGTAAATACCCGTTGGAGAGGGGTAGAGGGTGTGTGCGTGTGTGGGGGGAGGGTGGGGGGGTGGAGAGGGTTCACAACAGGTCACGAGGCTGTCATCACAACAACTGAGGCATTATACACCCACACCACGCAGCCGGTTAAAGAGAGGAAAAATACAAACCTCAAACCAGAGAACAAGAGGGAAGCAGACATTACATTCCAACCGCTCCAACATTACCAAAGCCAGGACCCAGCTGTGTGTGTGTGTGTGTGTGTGTGTGTGCGATCCAGGCAACTCCTACATCATCTGGAGCGGTGTCGCATGCGGTTCGCTCCAGAGATCGAGGCCCGCGCACGAACCGGGCAATCAGCCGACAGAGTCTATTAACACTTGACAGAGGATGCATCCAAAAAGCAGAGGCTCCTGTGAAGAGGTCAGACCTTTGTACAGACAAGCCCCTAAAGACAATGTGACAGAAGAAAAACACTTTCTCTAATGTTCGATCCATACACCGACCTACAGTATGGATTCCTGCTGACAGGAGCCGTGTATTGATCCTCTGCCCTCCTCTCTCAACCATCTACAGAGGTGGAAGGTAACTAGTTACAGCTTCTGCGATATGTACTCGAGTAGATTTCTTGAGTTTTTCTCCTTTCCTGTGTATATTTAAAGCTTGTATTCCTACTTCTACTTCAGTCCTACTCTTACTTGAGCAAGTTTTATTTTTAGGCATGATAGTTGGCGTTAAAACCTCCCATATCCGGTACTGTAACTTAACTGACACAAGATAAAAAACACAAACCTCAGCCTGATGTGACCCATGAAATCATCCATCTGTTCAGAGCCGTGTCAACATGTGTAATCAAGCAATATGCTTTGAGTGGAAGATATTGAAGCATAATGGAACATAATTTTCCGTGGAGAGCATTTTCTTTTGAAACCATGTAGCTGGGCATTTTAAGTGAAGTGGTATGACTTTTACTTGGAACATAATATCCTCTCGAACGTAGCGAAGCACGTTTTACCGTAGCACTCGGGTCATTTTTATGGAGTATAATTTTAGTCATTTTTATGGAGTATTTACATGACTTAACCTAGACCACAGTTTTCTTATGAAAGCACTGCGATTTGAGTAAAACTGAAGTAGCGGTACTTCTGCTTGAGTACACAAATGTCAGAACCCTTTCCAACCGTGCCCAGAGGTATTGAGCAGGGCCTAACTTTGCAGTGAAATGTCTGTCAGAGTGGTTAGTTCAGTGTCCGATGCAGAAGGTACAGCAGTCTAAAGACAGCTAGAGGTCTGACTGTATGTTTTTGTGCATATACTGTCATAGTCACCTGTGCATCACTCTTTGTATCCACCGCACAGGGGCCACCTCAGTTCCCCTGCTCACCGAACAAGCGCACCTCTCTCTTCGGCGTACTCCGCACACTACGAGCTCCGGCTGATGAATCAAACTACTCCTGTCCCGCTCTCTCTCACTACTCCTTTCATTCATAAACCCAAAATGTTGCAGAGGCAGACGGATTGGCTGAGCGCGCGCTACGCAAAAAGACGGCGCGCTCTCGGGCAGCCAATGAGAGGCAAATAGTACACGCTCTCTCTCCCTCTCTCGCCTGCTTTCATGCTCCCTCTTTAACCCTCTCTCTCTATCTCTCTTTTTCATTCTCTCTCTCTCTCTCTCTCTCTCCCTGCCTCAGTGCATAACAGCAGTCAAAACAACAGTCTGGCTGCAGAGAACGCGGCACAGGAGCAACTATTTTTTTTGGAGGATGGGACTCTGCCGGGCAAAGCGATCGAACGCATAGTTTCTGCAGATTGCTCTTGCTCTGAAGCGTTCCCAAAACCCTTGAGGGACCGAGTGTTAGTCCCATCTCTCCTTTTAAGTCCAGCGATCCATGTATCTGGTTCTGCGGTTTGAAACCCTGCTCCGTCATTTGTTTGTAGGTGACAAGGAGAAGCACTCTAAAAATGAAACTCCATCAAGCGATTGATCGGTTGATTGACAGCTATATTGACTGATCCTTAACTAAACCCTCTTGAGACAGGAGGGGGGCTGACGTCAGGCCTAATTCAATATGACCCGATTCAATATTCACTTTGTGTTTTTTTTTTTCATGTGCAAATCAAGTCTTCCTGGCACAGAGGGGGCAAAAAAACAAAACAACAGAAACGACACACATGAATCAATAATAGCAGTGATCCAGTGACTTTCCATGAACTTAAGTGTGTGTGCCAGTGTTTGTGGGGAACTGGGTTAAAAGGGTTCGGGGGGGCATTCCGAGGTTCAACACTGCCATCTATGGAAAGGTTTGGACGCTGCAGCCTCCTGCTGGATTACATCATCATGTCGAGGGTGCTGCTGTGTTTTTTTTTTTTAAAAGGTGCTGTGGCTCAGACAAAGAGAAGCAGGGAGAGGGATGGATGGATCCTATACACAGAGGGGTGTATAAGAAGCATAAGTGCGTGTGTACTAAGGAAAGCACAGGCATTCCGACTCAGGTCACAGCACAGGTTCACGATTTTCTCTTTACTTTTGGTTCAAGGAGTTGTTTTTGTGTGCATGCTGACTGTTGGAAGAGGTTCATCTAAGTAACGTCTATTTACTGGAAGTGTGGTTGACAGTAACTAAGCAACAAACGTCTTCATCACATCACATCAAAAATAGGGTGCTGTCCATAAGATAGCTGCCCTGTAGTTTGCTTGAGGAAATGGTAATCAGGTCAGAGGAGCTACTAATGTCAGTCAAACCTGGGTGCTTTCAGTAACGTGGGTGAAAGTGTGCCGCAGGGAGTTAGATTGCAAACGCTCAACTGGGAGACCGGAGTTCGATTCCCAGCGGGGACGCTTCCACAAAATTCAATGTCACCGGGCTGTTAGACCCTTAGTCTTGTTACACTTCCAAGAGGGTGCTCTACTGATGTTTAACAGGCCTGTTTGAGCTGTAGATAAGGGGATGAAAGCAGGCACTTTCATGTGGCTTTCAGTTCTGCCTTTTCTAAAACAGTCCGTTAGAAAGGCTGAGCTGACCTTCCAATTCAAAAGGTAATTCACACACTGACTGAAATCCTTGAAAAACAAATCAGATTTCATGTTGAAAAGTATCCTGGGCTGATTACAGTGATTTTACTTCACCTGGAGGACCCACGTTGAAGCCCCCCCCATGTCAGTAAGCATCTGTCCTGCTGAAGTGTCACTGAGCAAGACACTGAATCTCTACCAGCTCCAGCGGTGTGGTTCTGTAGCTGACCCTGACTTCCAAAAATGAATGTTAAAATCAAGTAGCCCAATTCAGATTCTGAGAATTACTCTTCAAGCTCCTTGGTATGCTTCAATTGCTTTTTGTAGCTTTCTTTCCCCACCACCCATCAATTTGACCCTAAAATGTCTTCAGTGCCATGGTTTGGTGTGGCTGCCATAAGAGCTACCTTGTGTTCAGGCATCTTTATTAGAGATTGGTCCATAGAATCATTACAGCTGGATGCCCATTCACAAAAGCCAATTCGCAGAAAAGGATGGGTGACACTTTCACAGTTTCAAAACACCATCCTCACCACCTTGTGACTGTAGGTCAGTAGTTCTGTGGGATCACACTGCCTCCTAGTGTCTAGATGTATATTACACCAGAATGGTCTTCACTGAACTGCACAAAGTGTAGGGGGAAAGTTGTGGACTAGTGGTTGCCAAGCATTTTGACACAGGGCCAAGGGGCCTAGAAGCAACACTGATGACGGTACTGGGCCAGAAAAATGCTAATGGATAAGTGGACTAGAGATAATTTAGAAACAAGCAGATGAAAGTTTTGTGAATTTTATAGCATGATGCCAAAGTTTAAGATAATAAATTCCTCCTGACCTAATGAAACTGCATCATACCAGACCAAATACAGAACTTCACTCTCTGGAAACCTTTGGAGAACCAAAAGCAAGAGGGACAGAAAAGGAACGCTGCGTGGCTTCAGTCAGGTGTGGAATGGAGAGGTGCTCAGTGGAGTGTAGGGGCAACCTCAATGCTGGTCATCACAACAAAAGATCCAAGGAAACTCTCAGGGCCACGATGAAGAAATCCATGATTCCGCAACGCATAGGTCAACCCCTTCACTCCCCCCATCCGCCTATGTATTTCCTTACATTTTCGTTTTCAGGCAGGGAACCCTCCTTGAAGGTCAGAATTCAGATGATTTTGAGACGGCATGGACATAATCCTCAACCAAGTTCTTCTTTATTAAATACTAACACAAGACGGACGCTGACATTCAGAATAATCTTTATATAGAAATCTCACCCAGACAGCTGGTGAAAATACAATGCTGAATAACTTTATTACCACACACACATTTTTTTCACTCATAATTCAAACATCTCCTAATCACACAAAACAGTAACACCTCAAGGTACATCAGTGTAATTCTCAACTCAAGCCCTGGACAAAAAGGGGAAAAAAATGCAAACAGTAAGATGAACACGGGTGTCAAGGATCTATTTCAGTAAGGAAGGCTCAATGTAAATGTAACAAATACTGTAATGATAAAATACACTTTTGGACTAAAGCCGCAAGTGCACACTTGTGGATAACCTTCCAGCTCTATGGAAAAAAAATGAGAACTATAATAAAAGCTTGTACTTCAACTGCTGCTTCAACATCGTACACATCTTGATCTTGACTGATATAGAAATGAGCAAAGCATCAAAACACTATGGGATTGATTATGAATAAGATCGAGTGAGCACATTTGAATTCGAGATTCATGGCATGTCTCCAGTTATTGCAGTTTGATACAGTACTTGAATGACTGGACAATTACTTCGCCAGAACCGTTAAGTGATTTTACAGTGTTAAAGAAATGCCGTTTAGCCCTGTTCTTCTGGGGACAGTGGTGCAAAAGGCACGGGTTTGGAGAAAAGGTATTTTTACATACACAGTACTCACCAAGTGTGTTATCAAGTATATAAGAATCTAGTACCTAATTGAACTCAATAGGATAATTATGGCATGGGGCAGGTGGGGGGAAAAAAATATTCTGTCAACAGACTTGTGTAGTGTCACATGTTTGAGAATCACATGAATGCTCATAGTTCATATATAAATTATGAAAGTTAAACACTCAAGTTTCTCCCCAACAGGCTTAAGTCCAGTACTTCACATAGTAATGCATGTTCATAACCAGTATATCTCTTCATGGCATTATGAACCTTTCAAATAAGCCTGTTCAGCTACAGCTGGGAAAAATGACAAGACTACCTTGGTTTGTAGGCTAAATTAGTACCTTCAGGTGACAGCCAAGAGACCTAGCCTCCTATGCTGGGGTGGATGAGACTTTTCTTAAAATGGCTTTGAAGTTGGTCTTCCATTTTAACATTCATTAGCTGTTCAGTGCCTCATAGTGGCTTGGATGGACATGTGCACAGAATGGCACAGACTTGGGTTGAAATCCAGGTTTGAAAAAAATCTTAGGGTTAGTTTAAAAGCTTACCGTTTACATATCAATAAAATGTTTTGTGGAGAGGATATACATATTTAACGTCCTAGGTTTTACCATATAGTTTTCCAAAACAGTAACTTAATATTTAAATGCTGGGGAGGGGGGCTCACCTGCAATGTTGTGCACTCATTTGAGACGCTCACAATGGCAAATGCAAGCGCTCAGTGTTTTAGAGCATGTCACCCCATATTATCACCATGAAAAGCCCTTTCATCTTCCAAAAGTTAAAGGGCAGATGCCCATTGACATTTCCATGCCCTTACAATGCATCTACATTTGTTACCCATTCTGCAGCTTCATAAATTTGACAGCATCACAGATGGGTCCTTACACAGATTGTATTTCTATGAGAAAACAGGGAACAGAATTGAACAGTGCTGTAGGCTTTCTTATTGATAACCAAGAAGTATTGCAGCAATATTTTAGACAAAACATTGCCAACAATTCAGGAATCCAAAAGGATAAGATGTAAACAAACTGAGGGATTCAGTCAAAAATGCAAGGAAATGAACCAATGAAGGAAGTGAACCAACTCTTAAGATACAAAATTTCACTTCAAGTAAAAGCTACTAGGGCCCTGAGAAAACTATGAAGCCTAAACTGGGTTCATACAGAGACTGAGTAATAGTTGAACAATTTGACTTGGGTTGCAGAGGCAACCCAACACAGGCAGGGTTCTCGGCATGTTCACCAGTGCAAGTGTGGTGTGAGAGACTGACTCTTGGTAAGGAGGCACAGAATTTGATTCAATATTCATATCCTGAATGGCAGTAGAGTAACGGACACAAAACCAAGCATGAGCAATAATCCACAATTATTAATCATACAGCCGCAGTGTGCTGAACCACTCTCACCAATTGTACCTTTTCCCTTCACGAAAGTTATGCACAAGTATAAAGTATTCAAGTCTCATAGCAACGACTCCGGACCGTTTTGCTATGTGTGGAAGATCAAGGAGAGCCGGTTCAGACTCACAACTCCAGGAGAGGTTAAAATCCTCGGGCTCCAATGCCGGGAGTGCGACAGTACCGGCTCACAACACTGTCGGGTCATGCACGAGTCCTGCGTTGGGACAGCGAGGCCTGGACTCAGGAGGAGCACACTGGATCCTGTGAGTATTACTCCCGGACATGTAACGGCTTGCAGAAAGGATGGGTTTGGTTTGACAACATGCCTGTCAGCACAAGTCCAAAGGACAGGAGAGAAGCCGCAAGAAGACGATCTCGCTCAGTCTTTGGAAATAGAGGACATGGCTTTTCAGATTCCCCTACAGGAAGCTGCTTTTGGGTAACGGCACCTCTTCCACACACCTGAGCATCAGTAAATCCAAGTCACATTCTCTAGGGTACACAAACTCCACATTATGACCAACAAAGTCAATTCAGCGCTTTTTTTCCTTTCGTGTTTGCCCTTGATATCCTGTTTGTGCAAAAAACAGCCGTGTCCCCCAAAATGGCTGAATTTCCGAAATGGCGGCCCGCAGAGTGCTACAGGGAGAGGACAGTTCAGATAAGGGGCATGTCTAGGGGCAGTTGGTCCAGGTCAACGGAGGAGAAGAGGTCAGTGATGCCGTCGTCCTCGCCCAGACTCAGGAGATAGTCCTCCCCTCCGAGAGAGAGGGCCAGAGGCGGGGTGAGGGTGACAAATGTCTGTTGGTCTTCGGAGGGGGGCTGGAGAGAGGTGAGGGAGGTGGGAACAGGGGAGACGGGGGTGACAGTGACCGGCGGCGAGCGTTGTGTTAGCCCAGACAGCGCGCTGGAGAAGCCGTTATTGCCGGAAGAGTGGTTAGCACCGTCTGGAAAGAAAGAGGAACGGGAAAGGAGACAAGGGGAAAGCAAAGACGATTGATGTGGGCAGGAAAACCCAAAACAAGAATGAGAATGATCTAAAGTAGGGTTAGACCTATATATTGGTATGCCGATATAATCAGGTCGATATTGGCCTTTCAGCAAAAATCGTATATGGACCAGTCGTCGTCCAGCTCCAGTATGATGGATGGGAGTTTGACTACACATTGTATAACTGATTAATACTACACTGAATGTATACTGGAAGCCCCCAACCTGGACTTATTCTAATGAAACATTTTGATAAGATTTCACACGTGTGCACGTATTGGTCAAAGCCTAGTCTAAAAGTTACAAAACCACTAGAACAGAAAGTATTTCCTCTCCACCTAGTTAGTCGGAGTGTATAGTCCTGTAAAAAGTTAACTGGCCACAGACCACCATTCGTTAAGATATTGTCCAGGGACCGCATCACTGAACGATTTCTGCTGTTGATTTAGGACTCAACTGTAAAACTGTCTATGCTGTATGTAGGGAAGATGAAAGAGCTGAGAGTGAAGCCTAAGATCAGAATAATTACTCTTATAAATTATCCAAATGTGACCATTTCAAATTAAATTATAGTCAAATTAAACTATTCCTCTTTTCGCTGAGGGACCCCCCCGAAAACCCTTTCAAGGTCCCCGTACACAATGTATACGAGTCCAATTTGCCTTGCTGAAAACAAGCCTTGCTTTTTATGCAAATTGACTGCCTTACAGCCACTCCCCAAAGCAGAATAGTGTGAACCTAACTCAAGCTCTATTGACTACTGATTGATCAGCTGGAGCATTCCTAATAATATTCACACGAGAACTTGGTCTGACAGGGGCCAAGGGATCCTCAGACATGAGACTCACCTTGGGACACCTTGACGAAGGAGGACAAAGAGGAGGGGGGGGCCGGGTCGTTCCCGTTGGCAGACGCATAAGAGCGTTTGTCGTGGTAACCGTTGGCGATAGAGCCGTTTGTTGCGTCTTCAGGGACGGGGTCTTCAGAGCAGAGGAACACCTCAATGGGCCCCTGGGTGCTGCTGAGGTGGATCTGGAGGATCTGGACATAAGACAGATGGACACAGTGCTCACATTGTACAGCCTCTGAATTCTCACTGCCGAGACACGAGTCTCAATTAGGGATAGACCCATATATCGAGGGACCATAATAACCCAGTGCTCATCAATTCTTCAAAGACTCCATTTCTCTCAGAGTCACTGGACAGTGCCCTACTCATCTGGTACTCCAAGCAGGTTAAAATGCTAATTTAACTTTTACTTGGTAGCAACCTCAAAACTTTGGAGCAAAAATGTAGGTACAGCAATATTATATTCTGGACATACTTTACGTTTCCATTTTCCATATCTGGATAGAAACTAAACTAATCATTTACAAAGGGTAAACGAACATGCATCACATTTGCAATCAGTTGTTGACATTGCTTCCATGGTCTTTGCCCTCTAAACACCACATCAAAAACTTAGTGCATCATAGAAAATCACAACTCTGGGGTCAAAACAAACTGACCACTAGGGAATAATGCTGTCCGTGAGTGGTATCACACTCATGTTGACTGTTTATCCAAGTGTTACAATTTTACACATCTGACAACTAAAAGCATCAAGTTACTGTCAAGCACACACCGTTACAAACACACGTACACAATTTAGAGCATGGAAACATAAGTTTCACTTTCGGACCGGCTGCACTTTCCACAAGCACCAGCTTGCAGTGCTGTTTCTTGTGAGAGGAAACCTCGGGAAGGTGATTTAATTTCAGCCAATTAAAAAAAAGTAATAACAGGAGACAAGCCGCCAGGCTAGCTCTTAAGAAGTTATTCAAATAGTGAAGAAGTCACACCAGGACAAGTATTTGTAGGCGCACCAGTGTACCCAACTTTAATTTCCAGGTTGCAAAATTTCAATTTTGGCTGCATTTGCACCCCAAATGGTTGCACTTTTGAGCCCTGGACTATTTCACTGAGGTTTCAAGCCATTATGTTGAGCTCTGTAAAGAAATGGGATGGAACCAACAAATGATCAATACGTTAAGTGTTTTACCTCCTCTGGGTCTGGCACCTCCAGTCTAGTCTCTGTGGGGGCTTTGATCACGATCACCGTCTGCTCTTTCAAGCTGGGGATCTGCTTTACATCTTCATACGTCAAATAGGCAAAAGTGAGCCACAAGGTCAAGGAAAAGCACAAAAATCGGTTCCACCCACCTCTAAATCTGGCAAAAACATGAGCTCTCAAGTTACAACACAGAATGAAAACGAACGTGGAGCAGACACACTACATGATCATGTGCGCCAATCATCCATTGTGAAAGCCCCAAACTAGATTACATTTTGGCAATAATCTGCCTAAAAGTTGTGTAGTGTGCCCCAGCCTGACAGACACTATTCAGTACTTATAGGGTAAAATCAAATGGAAATAAAAAAGGATATCTCTGACTGGGTTGGTCCACAGACATCTGGTGAATCTGATTTGTACAGCTTTGGATCAGCTCATCCAGCTTCCTCTCTTCGTCACCGAGATCCTGCAACACTTGATCACTGGCCGCATTCAGATGACCGTCCGTATTCAGCTGACAGCCCCTGTCCACACACACAAGCAGCAATAGAGGATTAACATTGTAACAACTTCACTCAAACACACATGCACTAATAGAAGATTAGCTGAAACTAATGATCCTCATGGGGAAATTGGGTCACCGCAGCATTAAGGAATACGATATAGATAAGAATAAAATAAAAAAAGATTACTAAGGACAAGAAAGTGAGAATAACACAGCAAACAGAGGGAGCATCTTGTCACATCTAGAGGTTGAAGCAGAATTTCACGTGTGCATCGGCAGCAATTCCTATTATGGGAAAACAAATATAAAGAGATGCATTTGGGTGTGCAAATATCAGGGGTGTAACGGTTCAGAAAACTCAGTTCGGTTCATATCACCGTTTCGGTTTGGTATATAGGCGTATATCTGGTGCACTGGGCAGGGGAAGTACAATTGCAAATTCCAATTTACACAATGTATTTATCCTAAGTTTTCCTGAATGAAAACTTGTTCACTGAAAATGAAAGCCCAGTATAACTAAATCAACAGAATTTCTTTCAAAAGTAAAGTAAATACTACTGGCTCTTTGTTATTTTCACATAAAATATCCCTGCATTGTAGGCTATGTACGCCAACAGCAACATAAAATGCAAACTTCAGTGGCTTTACTCCAGGGCATCAACATAAAATGCAACTTAAATCATGTAGGCCTACCTACTAAAATCTTCCACTACTGAATAGGGCTACAAATCTTTGCTATAAACACCCAAATAGTGATGCACAGGTAAACCCGAAACATGCGGGTCCCGCAGGTGGGGCGGGGGGGTTCGATTGAAGATAATATTGAGAACGAACGGGCGGGTTCGGATGTTGACGCGTCGGATCGGGCGGTCGCGGGTAAAAAAAAAAAAACCTGACCCTCACATCACTATCCTCGATGTTTTAGTTATTGCTCTGTGCCCGTCTGAACTCAGATCGCTGCTGCGGGAACAAAAAGTTGTTTTGGTCCTACCGGATCTTCTCCACCTCTCCTCCTGCTGCGTGTGTGGCTTGTGTGACGTGAGTGACGTCGGGTCACTCACGTCACCTAAATCCACATAAAGGATGCATATTTAAAGAACATAATTAACAAGTTCACATTATACACCCTGGCGACACTGTATGATCAATAAACAAGTAATAAATGCAAAATATCCCAGTAACAAAAACAGTCACGCTGAAGCAAAGATACATTTTAGCTCAGTATATTCAGTTCAAGGAGAGTCAGCAGTGCAAGCCAATAGCATGTGATGAGAGAGAAGGATCCATCCATAATGATCCAACAAAAAAAAAACCTCTTCGTTCAGTTTCAGACCGTTCAAGAAATCAATTCAACCAAAAATATTCTTTCCCAAAAATGAAAATAAAGAGGTAGATCTACTCAATCAAACAATGTTCAGTCAGGTAGTCACATCTATTCAACGTTAACGTCGTAGAGCCTCCACTCATGACCAGCACTCCTAACCAGAAAGATGAGCGAGCACAACACAGCTTCTCCTCCCGACAGAATCGGACACCACACTAGATACACTCTTGCATTTTTTCCCTCTACTCAACGGCTAGCCACTTCCTTGCAGAAAAGACACCACTCTCCTGCTGTCAAGAATCTCTCTCCGGCTCTCTTGTGACTTTCAACGCCGCACACTTAGCGGGAAGCAGCAAATCAGGGACGGAGAAAATAGAGAGATGCGACTGTGCGATGTGGCAGTAGCTCTGAGCTGAGTCTTCACATTATGTACAGAAATATGCGCAGAGCACCAAGATGTACATCGTTAGCCTTCATCTAGTAAATTTTAAAGATGCGAGGTAACAAAATAACCACAGTAGAACATACGTTATGTTTCATACTACCCAGTTGCTATATTTTTCATTCATATTTCATTTTCTTTGCTGTAGCCTTTTATTACTACTGCAATGACCCAATTTCCCCAAGCGGATCGTTAAACTTTTGTGTACTGTATACACAGAAATGAGAAAAAAAAACCCCAAAAATGTGCATTGTACAACAAGCTCCATGCCCAAACACACACACACACACACACAGAGCTACTTACAACCACTGGATGTTATTCTTTGACTTCTTCTTGATGAGGTGGATCCCCTCCAGGACGTTAGTGATGTCGTAGAGGCGTCTCTTCTGGACGTTGAGCTCCTGGCAGGCCAGGTTCAGGTCCACCACCCCGTCAGCAGAGCGGGCCAGCAGCTGCGCGAACTTCTGGGTCAGCAGGCCGAGGGACGTGTCGTAGCGCGTCCTCTCCACCGGGGACTTGGGCGCTGCAGAATTGGGGGTTGAGACAGAGGTGGGCGGGACAAAAGGAAAGGAAAATTATCATTCTTTTAGGATTCCTTCAAAACAACCCAATTTCTTAATGATTACCTTATCGGTTCCTTGCTGACATTTGCTTTAAACCACCCCAAAAATAATCTCGAATCATAATCAAACAAACACCACCACTTTATTATTGCATTAGTCACAATACCATTGAGTCCAGCTTCCAGCACTGTACATACAGTGGTTTCAGAAAGTCTTCAGATCACAGTCAATTTTAAGGGACATCTCAAGGATGATCAAAGGAAGCAGGATGCATCTCAACTCAATGGGAGTGTCATAGCAAAGCGTCTTAATACTAGATATTTCGTTTTTTTATTTTTAATTTGCCCAAATATCTAAAAGTGTGTTTTCGCTTTGTCATTATGGGGTATTGCATGTAGATTGACAAAAAAAAAGAAATAATCCATTTTAAACTAGAAGGGCACTTGAAGAGTGCAGACCTCCGCCAAGGTTTGTGTTATTATTGCTTGATCGTGAGTCAGATCAGATCTGCTCCAAAATTTAATGGGTTCTTCCTTGACCCCTTCCACGAAGTTTCAAGAAAATCGGGCCAGTAGTTTTTCCGTAATCCTGCTAACAGACAAACAAACAGAGGGCACCAAAAACATAACCTCCTTGGCAGAGGTAATTAAGTCTATAACACAACAGTGTGGAAAAAGCAAAGGGGTCTGAATACTTTCCCAGGCCACTGTACATCACACATCTGTAAAGTGTGTGTGTGTGTGTGAGTGACTGTATGGTTATGACGTGACAGAGTACAATCATCAGTCCTATGCAGCAAGGCACCAGTAACCTTGCAGCTGCTGAAGTGTGCAGCGCTAGCCAAGTTTGTCCTCTTTATCAAAGACTACATCTTTCCAACATTTGCCATCCTTGTTCTGCTGCTATTGTATGTGCTTCAGCTACAAGGAAACTGAACAGAACACACACTCCAGCACAAGCTCACTAACACGGATGTTATCGGTTTGCCATTATAAAAACACCAGCAATAAACCTTGGGTCTTGTATTTGGTTCTGCTTTGTCCTTGCTACAGAGGACACCATCTTTCTTGATCTTCTGCTGTGAAAACATCCCACTCCACTTTCTATTCAAACCATCCATCTTCCTTTAGGACTCAGTTTCTTTATGGTGGTTATGTGTAGCAACTGGCACTTCTTGATCTAATAATATTCACAGTCAGAATCAGAGGGTAGAAATAAGCCCATCATTGAATTCAGTCAGGCTAAATTTGACTTAACTCTAGCCGTATGCTAATTTCAGTAATTGCAGACCATTTCCCATCAACATGTTGATTGAAAATTACAGGTTATGCTTACAAAGGCTTGCGAGAGGGAACTGTTAGGCTCAAATAGATTTTAAACAATTTTACTGCCAATGCCACCCAACTTCTGCTTTCTTTTCGTCTATGCAAGTAAACCCCACAAATGAATTGAAACCAAATGGTGTTTACAACAGCAACTAAAGCAAACTGCCAGGTGGACTCCAGAGTGAGGAGATCTGAGTTTGCTTCATCGCAGAGGGTTGCTCACGTTGCCTGGACTTCCCGTAGGCTGTTCTAAAAATGGACCACATGTGAAAACATGAGCACCGATGACGAACTAAATCACCAAATTGTCCCAGCACAAAGCCTTACTCTTGACTCCCCTGTGGGGGAGAGATGCTGCGGGCCTCTTGGCTCTGGAGGTCCTGCCGACATCCTGAAGGTACTGAGGGTCGCCGACGTCCAGCTCCAGCCTTCTCTTTGCCTGAGACAAAGAAAGTAAAGAACTCAATAGAGACCAACAACCAGTGGTGAACAGTTCTTCGAATGTCTCTTCAATCTCATTTGCAGAACATAAGAATCCCATTAATGTGACACTTCATTAACCCTGGTAGGTATTCAGTGTCTTGCTGAAGCACACTTCAGCAGGGCAGATACTTGAACCGGGTCCTCCAGTTGAAGGGCAGCCTCCATACTCATTACATCACCCTACCACCATTATTCCTTTGCATAACTATTTGGGATGCACAAGTCTCAAACATTTTATGATTGACGCTGCATGTAATGAGGAGCAAAGAAGATTTTAAAATACTGAGTTAGTATCATCTGGAGCTGTTGTACAGCTATGGCCAAATGTTTTGCATCACCCACACAACTTGCCAAAAATGCAATTAATAATTGAAATAAGATTATTATTCAGTGGATATATGGCACAAATATATTTATATAAATACTGAACATAAAATGATCCACACTGGATCATGATAAAGGAAATGTTTATTTTCAGTACTTTGTATGTTATTGGTAAAGGATTAGGCCTATTATTGAGTGTTTTCAGGTACCAATCATAGCAGTTCCTTTGGGCAATATTTGCAATTGTCCCATTCCTTTGATAGAAAAACAGCCCCAGATGTGCAGTTTCTGGATGTTTCACAGTAGGCATGACACAGCTGTTGTTGAATATTTCTCCTTTCTGTCCCCTGACACGTATCCCACCTCTGTTCCCTAAACAGTTGAAATGATTCACCCAAGAAAATAACTTTTCCCCAGCCTTCAGTGCATTCCCGACTTGCAAAACAAAACCGCAAACAATTAGCAATGTTTTTGCAGCTCAGGAGGGGTTTCTTCACCGGTCTGAGAGACCAACCCAGAATCTAACAATCGCCTCCTCACTGTGTGAGCTGAAGCTACTACACCTCCATCTCTCCAATCTCTCAGCAAATGAGAACTACTGGCAGCTCTATTCTGTAAACTGGACTGCTGTAGGTAACAGTCTTGTCTAGCTGCGCTCAATTTAGGGCGGCCTGATCCGAGAGCTGATTACAAGGATCCTGATTTTTGGAATTTCTGGAAACTGTATTTTGGTTCATTTAAAAAAAATTTGGCAATCTGCTGGGTACTGAAGCCTCCTCTGTCAAGAGCAACAGCAGCTCTTGTTTCTGGGGAAGTGTGTGTCTGTGCCATGATTAATCAGTAATGAATGAATTAAGCAAGCAAAAATATGTCAGGCGACTGACCATACATACTTCAAGCATAACATCTTCAACCAGAAAATAGAGAAACAATTAGAGAAATAACCCTAACTCCAGAAAAACACTCAACTGACAGAGTATGAAAATGAACATTTCACTGGCAAGAACAGTACACAAGTAGTATAATTTTGATTGTAAATATTTTCATGCATTAGCCTAACTGAAGTATGGAAATAAATCAATCTGTTAACACTTGCAAACTTAGAAGGGTGATGCAAAACCTTGGGCCATAGCTGTAGATTCACTGGCATTGAGGATTAACTTTGTAACTGGGGGCTGGCAGAGAAGCCTCGTTCCCCAGTGTGCTTAGTGGGAGCTGAACCTCCCATCCCCCTCCATATTCATCCAAGGCCTGCTTCTCTGGCAATTCATGTACATATTCCAGTTTACAGTCACGTCCTTACCGGTGTATTCGCTGAATAATTCAACAAGTAAGAAATGTTATCGCCGTGGCCAACGTTAGCCGATTAAAGTGAGTCGAAAGTAAGTTCCCAGAAGCGAGCTTTGATGCCTAAAGTTAAAAAAAAAAACTGTCAAGCTACCAGAGATACACAAAATACCTGAGGAAAATTGAAGGCAACTCTGCCTTCAAAATAAAAGCGCATGTTTTGCCATTTTAAGTGTAGTTCCGTGAGATGACGACAAAAACATTCTCTCCTTGCACTTGGGTTTGTTTTACTTTAACATTAGACTCACGCTGCCTTGATTTTTGGAAACGCCGAGCCCCACCATAACGCACGCGGCACGTTTCACAAACCTATTTTTTTTTATTTTGAAGACAAGGTTTCCGGTATTGTCCTGGGCAACCCTGACTACCTTTACGTTGCTAACTAAAGTGACACGCCGAGTTAGCCGAAAGTGTTAAATGCCATTAAGCACATATTGTTATCATACTAGCTTTAACAACTTGGCCCGGTGGCTAATTCGGCTAGCCAACCACGTAAATAACAGCCACTAAGTATTTTACAAACCTCGACTAACGTTATGAATCTGTCAAAGCGGGCATACCTGGCAAGCTAGTGGACTGGTTAAGTTTAGGCAGTGTTTATTTAATTTAATGTACACGGTATTCACATTAAATTCGGGATGAAAACGATTAATTTTACAAGGAATGAGACGTTAACCTAGCTGACATGTAACGTTAGCAGTCAAGTAGTGGTGCAGTTTAGCTAGCAGCAAGTCTGGCTAATCCGCATCCTAACCGAAATGGTTACAATCACCTGCAGTTGGCTAACATTAACATGTTCCTTACTGAATTGCAATGGCACGTTCAAATTCAAACGCTGTAACGTTAGCGGGTTGATTTATTACCTGGGTTCGCCCGAGTTCAGATCTCTGCCCTGTCCCGTTTGTTGACGGTCCGATGGGGGTAGCGTACCGGAGACTGTCGGTCTGCTCAGAGAGACTGACATTCACAGTCTGACCCGGGTAGGACGGAGGGCTGAGGATGTGGACATAGGCAGCGGTCGGGCAGCACTCGTATAACGTCGACAAAGCCGCGTTTTTATCTGCGGAGGAGCCCCCGACCCCTGAAACGATGACTCTCTCTGGGACCGAGGCAACCCCCCTTCTCATCTTATCCTCCAGGCTCGAATGCCCCTTTGTCCCTCCGCCAACTTTGGGGCGTTTTACGTAAATCCCACCGCGACTCCAAACAAAATAATTTGTTCTATCGCTAGTTCGACATCTTACGGAGCATTTCGGTTGTCATTATTTGCCCTTAGCTCCCTAAATAAGGCAGATGCAACGGATATTAGTCGGCGGGGAGCGCCTCTCCGGCCGCTGAAAAAATGGTTCCAGGAAGCTGCCGATGAATGAGAGGATGCAGTTTACCCGCGAAACTCAGATTTCCCGGGAAAGTTTTGAAACAGATTTGCATGTAAGCTGCTATTGGCCAACGCTGCAGACGTATCAGTGTATACGCAAGGACGTACAGGTAGCCAGCCAATGGCCACAGTGCTCTGGAACGAAAAATAAAGTATCTTATGTTTTTTGCTTGGTACACGATTTTATACGTTTTTACTTCATGTGCTGTATTTCTGTTTTTATGATTGAGAAATGGACGTTTTTGTAATGCAGTGACATATTTAAGTATTTTCGTTCTTTATAAAATAAGGGTATTTTATTCAAACGGCTACATATATGATACAAGCAATGATAAATGTCCACGATAAATACCGCTGGGGGGAAAATTCAA
Organism: Centroberyx affinis; assembly: GCF_046629955.1. Taxonomy (NCBI): domain Eukaryota; kingdom Metazoa; phylum Chordata; class Actinopteri; order Beryciformes; family Berycidae; genus Centroberyx; species Centroberyx affinis. The sequence goes on from NW_027279898.1 coordinate 56,554, forward strand.
GAAGCTCGGAAAGTAATGAATTTGAAAATAACTGACAGCATAAAGGAAAATAAAAACACAGATGATAAAAACATTTTAATGTAGAGATAAGCAATCTCCTTTAGGATAAAGAATATAAATGAGATACTTTTCTATTGTTTAAACACAACAAATATAAACAACAAGTAGCAAAAACAAGTAAAAGTCATCTGATTAAAGGCCTTGCTGCCCATGATGTTATGTGTGTTGCCATACATCAAACCCATAGTATTAAATCTATACAATAACTATTGCTCTACCATCACAAGAAACAGAAGGGTATGTGGGTTTGGGCATAGTAGAGGAACTACTTACTTACTAAATCCCCACTTCTTAAATGTTTGTGTAGAGCTGGAGCACATCCTTGCAAATTGCTAGGTGCTCCTCAAAACTGTTAACTGGTAAATGTATTACATGGTCAATTCATATACACAACGTGATCCAATTTGGGTGCTCAATTACGTTGGAAAAATTAGCAAAGAACTCAGAGATAACAAATTCAAACACAGTATAATTCAATCATATTTAGGAATCACAGTATTTTAACATATTTCTGTTTCATACGTAAACACCACGCTTGGTTTTCCTTTTCCAGTACAAAGGGGGGGAAGGGAGGTTTACACATCGCAACACATCAAGTCACTGAATTGGCCTGAGTCTACTACTTGTAGTCGCAACTAGACTGGGCATCCACCATGACAACCTTGACACTTTACTAGTGTACCAGATAATGAGAATCACCCAAATATGCCATGTGGCCCCCTCAACCAAAGCAGTGTCAATAAAGAACCAACTGGGTTCAGTCATCGTCATCAAACTTGATCTTCTTCCCCTGGAACGCCAGGATCTGTCCTTGCTGCTCCTTCCTTTTCTTACTGGCCTCCCAGGATGGGTGCAGCACCTGCTGCGGTGCCTGATGAGAAAAGGCACCTCCCCCCCTTCGATCCTGTTGCCTGGCAACATCACCCCTGCCCCGTCCCCTCCCTCTCCCGGCAAAGGCAGAGCCCCTTCCCTCCGACTCGGGACGTCTGCTGAACCCTGGTTTTCCTTCTGGCCTTCTGTCCTGCTTTTGGAGCTCAGAGGGCCTATCAGAATATCTGTCAGGACCGCCTCTGCCCCTCTGTCCTCCTCGCCCCCCGAATTTATTCCCACCCCTGCCTCCGCCGCCCCGGCCCTGCCCGCCCCGGCCCTGCCCGCCCCGGCCCTGCCCGCCCCGGCCGGGCTTAGACCCAGACAGGGAAGAACAGAAGACAGACTGAAACCCGCTCGCTTTCGACTTCAGCCTGGACTCCAGCTCATCAAGCTCGCTCTGCCCCTGGTCCGACGTTTTCAGCGGGTCTGTCGAGTCGCTTTTCACCTCGCTCTTCTCCTGCTTCTTCTCCTCCCCCTCTCCCTCTCCACTTTTCTTCTTCTTCTTGAACCTGCTCACTTTCCCCAGGAAGAAGTCGTCCTCGCCGTCGCTCTCCGACTGGGAGGACTGCTTGTGGAAGCGCTCCTCTGTGCTGTCATCGAAGTACTCCTTCTCTTCATCACCTGACGACTCCAAGTCACTCTCTTCCTCATCTTCCTTTTGCTGAAGCACTTTAGGCGCAGGCTTCAGATTGGGTTTCTTTTTTTGTGGTGTATTTTTCACAAGGACCTTCGCCTCTGTGTTTTTTGCAGATGCAGTTCTCACACTTTTGGTCTCTGGAGCTGCTGGCATTTCTTTGTTCTGAAGATCAGTAGTTTCATCTGAAGGAGTTGCTTTCTCCTCCTCCTTTTCAGAAGGTTCATCAACTGTTGTGTTTTCACCGTCTTTGAGGAGACCATCTCCCTCCTCATCATCCGTCATTTCCTTTTCCTCCACTGCACTGTCCTCCTCTTCTTCCTCATCCTTCCTTTCTCCTCCTCCTCTATCGCTGTCTGTTGACTGAACAGTCACCTTTTCAGCTTCTTTTTGCGCCTTTCCCCTTTGTTCTCCCCGATTCCCACCCTTCATCCTCTCCTCTTTGAAGGCTTTGACAGCAGCTTTGATGACCTCGATCTTCTTGCTGAACTGAGGGTGGGTGGCGATGCGCGCTATGGCCCGGTCCGAAATAGTAGACTTTGGGTTTTTACACACTAGATCAAAGTTGAGATTCTTCAGCAAGGCTGTCTTGGTCACCTAACAATGAAGAAAAAATCATCATCATTCATCAAAATCATTCTTTCATTTGACGTGGAATTGTTAGGGAACTTGAGTTTGATCTGTAAAACAGAACTTATGAAGTGTAGGAATGGGAAGGGAAAGGTGAACCTACCAGGTCTGGTAAGAGGGCCTTCATCACATGGATCTCCTCCAGCAGTCTGGCAGCTCTCCTCTGGTTCCTCTCCATGTCCGCCTCTTTTCCCTTCTTCTTCTTCAGGGCCGGAATCTGCCGCGTCAGCTTCCTGATGACCAGAGTCCTCACCCTCTTCACCTCCTTCCTCATCCTCACCACTTCGTTGTTGAGGTTCAGGACCTCAGGATCCTTTTTCTCCTTCGGTTGACCAGGCAATGGCATCCGTTTCTCAGTCTTATCTGTGGCCTGTGGCATCGGTTGCTCCTCGTTTTCCTCCACCACTTTCTCCTCCTCTTCCTCCTCTTCTACCACTTCTTCCTCCTCCTCTGCTTCCTTCTCCTCCTCTTCCTCCACCACTTCTTCCTCCTTCTCTTTTTCCTCAGCGGATTGCACCATTTTCTCCATCTTCATCTCAGTATGTAACATCTGTTGAAACATAGCCCAGTTTAGATTATGAATGAATGGACAATACACAAGGAAAAGAACATTAATTGAATATTTCATGAATGTATAGTTTTCATATCAGTAGTTCAACCACTGGTCACTATAACTGACCATGAATGGAAGTCTCCTATGCAACATCACAATTTCCCATTGAGAAAGTTGGCAACCTGAAGAACATTATTTACCATTACCACTACTGACAGGAAAAACTATAATAGGGGAAAACCTGATAATTTAGCTACAGTTTCCCAGAACACAGGTATGGTGTTTAGTCTGCACCATACCTAGGATAAAAAGTGTTTTATCATAATTAGGTATCCAAAAAAGAACCGTTTTAACGCTGTAACATGCACTGGATCTAAAACTAGGACCAAAACAGAGACAGATCAGGACAAACTAACCCCAATACGTTCTGTTCTCTCTTTTATACCGACTAGCATATGACAACTGTTTTTTCTCCAAGCACCCCTTGATAATTTTGTTAAATATCTGTCAAATATCAAGACTGCCAAAACAAACGTGGCTGAGTAAGCATGGACAAGTTGATACCATGTAACACTGTGTAAATGAGGTTATCTGTCAAGTTGCGCTATTACCAGAACAGACTGCAGCAAATGTAATAGAATTAAAACACCGTAACCAACTGGTATCGCACTTACCTTTAATTTGTGACTATAAAACTTTAAAATTGAGCAAAACGTTGAGTCTCAGGGAGCGGCCATGTTTCGTACGCTGCTGACGGCGGCGTGACGTCAGACGTTAGCAAAGGGACGCAGCGTGTCGTGAAAAGGGGAGGGCCTTCCGCGGACTGTTTTTATTTATTTCTTTGTTTCATGTGCATAAAACAACAACAATGGTGGATAATTGAAGAAGTGTGCATATTAGGATGACCGTATGACATTTCCTGTTACATTTACCAGACTGATATCACAGGTGAATCAACAGGGGGAGGATGAAGCGGCGCAATGCGGACTGCAGCAAACTCCGACGGCCGTTAAAACGGAACCGAATCACCGAGGGTATATATAGCAGGTACGAAAAACGGGGCTGGAGGGACGTTATTGTATAACAATGGCGCCTCTCTGCATATGTCAAGATAGGGCCGCTAGCGTGTGTTATACCCATAATGAAGCACTTTTCGGGTCGGAGCTAGAAAAGCTTTGAATGAACGTGTCCGCATACTGTCAATTTTGTATAGGCCTGCTTGTGTGACATCTCATACATGACATTCTAGCTAGAGATTTGTCCTTAGCTAGCTAGTTAAATGCATACAATTCTGTCTAAAACCTCGCAGTGAGATTGTATGAGCATCAAAATATGCACTGTAGCACATTCCCCTCAATGGAAATTCTTGCAGTGAAAAGATAAAACGTTAACTTGTATGGATGATAACGCTTGAGAGATGACAGCAGCGACGTCGGAGGCGCTCGTTTTAAAGCCCGGGGTAACGCCGACGGCGGGGCTCTAGCCTTTGCTTTGTCTGGCAGATTTCTAAATCTGAAAGCGCAAATTTAAGATTAAATGTTACCATCAAAGTCGTTAAGTACATGGACCTTGAGAATTTCAAGATAAGCTAGCATGATGTTATGTTGCACACATTATCTCAGCAGATTAAGTTCATTCATTTCAAGATATGTCTTTGCCTGCAGTTTCATTGATGGCAAACTGGAATAGTGAAAACAGATGTGCAGAAAGTAACATGCCCTGACATGACACTGCCTCTCTCTCTCTCTCACAATATGCAAATTCAATCTTCACCTTATTTGGATCCTGAGCTAAAAGTTTTGTAGATTGTTATCTATTTAAATCTGGAAAAAAAAGGGTTAAAAATATTAGACTCGTTCAGAATGGCCAGATTTGTATGCATGGGCACCATTATGTTGGATTTTGTCAGCCTTCAGACCTAGTTGGAGCATGAGGTCACATACTGTCTGTCACACTAAAGATGTTGCTCTTACAAACACTAGACTGTTTTCTAAACCTGATGTCCAAATGCCTGTGATGATATCATCTAAATCCATGACAGGCTTTGTCCAGTAGCTCCTCTTACTGTCTCTCTCTCTGTTTAACCTAGTCTGGTAGTCTTTTCCTCATCTCCCTCTCTCTCTCTCTCTCTCTCTCTCTCTATCTTGTTTTCTCCTGCAGTACATTCCTGTACCTGAAGTTCCTGGTAGTGTGGGTGTTGGTGCTGCTGGCCGACTTTGTGCTGGAGTTCAGGTTTGAGTACCTGTGGCCCTTCTGGCTTTTCATCCGAAGTGTCTACGACTCCTTCAGATATCAGGGGCTGGTAAGAGTTTGTATGACCCCCCTTCCACCTGGCACTAACATGCGTTCTGGGTGATCGGATTGTATTCTGATACAGCAAAAGCACATAAAATCCAGGTGTAAGTGCACCCAAAACATAGGTCAAAGACGCATTTGCCCACATTAACAACAAAGCGTTAAGACAATGCGTCTCCAAACCACATGGCAAATATGCAATGGAAATGAACTTCAGTACATTGATCCAACATGGAAACACACTCAAATCAAACAGGTGGCAGGCAGCTAAGATAGTAAAATACTTTTAACTGTCAGTTTTAAAGGATGTAAATATTACAAAAGGAAGTGTGCGGCAGTCTGCATTTGGACAAGGGAAAGAATTTTTTTTTATTGTATACATTTAATGTAAGGTGCAGATTGCATTTAATATCTAGACACGTTTGGGTACAAGACACATGTTAATATCAGGTGTAATAGGGGGCTGTGTTTGTGGACATAGGGCATATACTGTATGTGTGTTCTCTATACTGAAAATGATTCTGCCCTGTTGTTGTTTCATATTTACCTTTCTGTCTGTTCTCTCCTCCGCTCAGGCGTTCTCTGTCTTCTTTGTGTGTGTGGCGTTTACGTCAGACATCATCTGCCTCCTCTTCATCCCCGTCCAATGGCTGTTCTTTGCTGCCAGCACCTACGTATGGGTCCAGTATGTCTGGCACACAGGTTAGTCCAAGTTTTCTCTCTGGATTCTTTCTATATCTGCCAGCGAACCAGCCACTCTCACCTCAAAGACTTGGTGTACAAGAAGAAATGTGTTCCTGTCAGGTTTCTTCGGTGCCAAACTCAAGAGTGCTGATTTTTTTTTTCTTTTGTCTCTTGCTTCCATGCAGAGAGAGGAGTCTGTCTACCCACTGTATCGCTGTGGATCCTGTTTGTGTACATCGAAGCCGCCATCCGCTTCAAAGACCTGAAGAACTTTCATGTGGACCTGTGTCGACCCTTCGCTGCTCATTGGTAAATGTCAGCTTGTTTTATTGTTGTGCTGTTGTTCATGCCTTACAACAATTTTTGCCCATGATAAATAGTAAAAAAAAAAAATTCTCTGATTATAAAACATATCATTTCAATCCTCACTTCTGATTAGCTGAGACAAGGAAGCCGTAAAATAAACAATAAATGCACATCTTTGACCACATTGCAGTTAATTTAAATATGAATTATATAGTATTTTAACAAATAAACACACACCTATGACTGCATAACGGTGAGTTTGATTATTAATGTGCTGACCAAAAATTGGCATTCATGCTGGTACTTTGCTTAACAGCAACATTATTTAGCTACATTTCAAGAACTATATTGTTTGGTGGAAGATCAACATTTAAATATCAATTAAAAAAACGAAAGATTTATTGAATATTTGTGTTCTTTCTATTTAATACGATGGTGTATTACCTCCATTTTATAAAAGCAACAAGCTAGTCGATGCCAAGCTTTGCAGTGAGGGTTTTACTCTGCTTGGCGTTGTGCCTAACAGCGCCTCTCAGCTCTTCTAAAATCACTGTAAACCACAGCCTCTCGTGGCTTATTGCCTAAATAATGCGTCCGGCACACCTGTATTAAAATTTCACCCTCTGTGTTTCCCTCCACCTTCCAGTATCGGCTACCCAGTGGTGACTCTGGGCTTCGGCTTCAAGAGTTACGTCAGCTACAAGATGCGACTGAGGAAACAGAAGGAAGTGCAGAAGGAGAATGAATTCTACATGCAGCTCCTACAGCAGGCTCTGCCGCCAGAGCAACAGATGCTGCAGAGACAGGAGAGGGAGGCAGAGGAGGGTGAGACACACACATACACATATATACAGTCACTTGTGCAACAGATGCTAGTGCAAAAGAAGTGATAAAACATGGATACAGCTTTTATACACGCTACCTGACCTTCAATTCAGTGGTGCTTTATTGGCATGAAATACAAAACTACTTACTGCCAAAGCAAAACGCAACAAATTGAGGGCTTGGAGCCAAAGGGGCGTAAGTGCGTTATAGTAGATTTTACAGGAGAGCCAAAACAAATTTTGATCAAACTTGGATCAGCTGCTGTTACCACATACTAAGCACAATATTTTAACTTTTTGTGTTATCAGATTGAGCATTACTGTAAAAACAATACTGCCACAGTTTAAGTTGAATTATATTTGTTAACTCTTTTAAAAATGGCAAAAGAGTGAAATACGCCTTTTTGTCCCAATACAGCCATGCAGACTATGGGCGTATGTAAGTAAACAATTGTAAAACACATTCATTTTAATACAAATCTAGCAATTACACTTCAATCAACACTGAAATATAAAAGAAATATAAAACAAGATCAGAATGAATATCTTTATCTTGAAGTAATGCTCAACAAATTTCACCAAGGCCTTTAAAATTGTAGGCTACATGGAACATATCAAATTGATTGATACATTTTTTTCTGTTAAAAACTTTTAATAAACCTTTTTAATAAACCTCTATAGACATAAGAAACGACTTTTGATTCTAAACTACTACTGTTTTTTTCTTTTGCTAGTATAATACATTTGTGTATGTGTCCCAGGATGCATCACTTATTGATGTGTCCTGGGACACATTCAAAGACCTGTAAAACTCCTCATAACACTGAGGGAGAACTTCAACTACCAGCAGTCTTACTATCAGAGCTCATCTTGACCAGTTCACACTCCTAACATTATAAAATAACATTTTGAATCTATAGGCCTAAGTATTTCATGGGAATATTAACATATTTACATTCATCTAATATTGACCTAGAATATTAATTACGTCAGCATGCATTTTGAGTTGACCTAAGTGCTGTTAGAATCCTCTACCCACAATGCTTGTTCAGTGTCAAAAGTGGGGTTTTGCTTGGTGTCAAAAGGGCATAAGTGCAGTTACGCCCTTTTGACATCAAGCAAAACCCTACTTTTACTGTTACGGCTTTCAGTTTTTGTTTAATTAAAACTTATGGGTCATGATTTCAGTTGTGTCCTTTTGGCACTGAAAAGATCTCACTGAGACCTTTCAATTGATATATAATACTCATATTCGCCCAAAATCGCACTTACGCGCCTTTGGCTCCAAGCCCTCGAAATATAGATTCAGTGAGCAACCATGACAGTGTGACATCAGGTCAGGATACTCGTGGATAGGGAACAAGTGAGACAAAGTGTTTACTGTCAATGTTGAAGGACGTAAATATTACGCAATGAATTATTGGATTAATCAAACCATTAATGATTGATTAATGGTGATTGGCAGATTGTATATCCAGTGACATACACTCTGCATTCCCCACATTTTCCATTGTTTGTCCATCCTCTCTGAAATTGTGACAGGTTAAGACATATTTTGTGGGTTTTCTGCCAGGCTGAGTCTGTATCTCGTCAAGAATTTCCTCAAGTTTTTATTAGTCACAATGGTCCAGTAGTTTATCATCATCTACTGTCTGTTTAGCGTCAAGTATAGTTCCAGTTTGCTTTGGAATTTGGTTAATTCTCTCCAGTATGCTTTCATATTTTCTCTTTCTAACCCTGCCTCCACTTCCTTTCTTCCAGCAGCATTAGCTAAAGGGATCTCAGAGGTAGATCCCGCGCCAGTGTCTCAAAACGGAGCACCTCCCGGAAAGAAAAACACTCCGGTCCCGTTACCGGAACTGGAGTACCGGGAAAAGGGGAAGGACAGTAATGCAAAAGAGCGCGAGGGCAAAAAACAACACACAGTAGGAATCAATAACAACAGTATTATACATACACTGGACTCCAAACTACAGGAGACGGAGTATATTGAGAACCACGTTGGGGGGAAGAGACTGAACAACGACCTAGCGGGAGAACACACACACACCGATACCAACACACACTCTCCTAAAGAGGAGACGGGAGGGACGGGGAAGAACTACAAAAACGCCGGCGGAGGCGGGGGCAGCGTCTCCAACTCGTCCCCTCGGAATCACAGCTCCACCAACGGGAGCGTGCCGCCGGGCTCGTCGTCCAATAAGAACGAGAAGAAGCAGAAGGGGTCCGGGAAGGGTCAGAAGGACCCCGTGGAGAACTGCATCCCCAACAACCAGCTGGGCAAGCCGGACGCACTAGTACGGTAAGACTCACACGCACACACACTTTCCCCAAAACACCCATTACTCTTCTTGCCACACATCCTGTTAGGGTTGGAGCGATATGCATTTTTGAAGGCCGATATTGATATCAGCAATATTCAGTATCTATAAATTTGATTGAAAATGACAAGGACTCAGTGACCCCACATCATTTTATTCTTGGCAGAGTGGAAAAAGCCTCTGCAACAGCTCTGAAACTCTCCATTGAAAGCCAGACAAATTCAATTATTTTAGGTGGGTTAGCAGCTCCTTAAGGCAGGATGAGCCAGGTTTCATTGCAGGTTTTACAGACTGTGGAGTAAAATCCTTCCACACCACACTGGTCAGCCATCTAAAATTGAAATAATAACAACAAGACTAACATCTTCACTGGCTGTGGTCAGGGATCCGATTTTTAATAAAAGGCCAATATCTGTCTAACCCCACACCCTGTCACTCCGCTTCCCTGCTGTTACCCCAATTCTCCTTCTCTTTAACTTCATCTCACCCACTCAACTCCATCCCTCTTTCTGCCTCCCTCCTCCTCCCCTGCAGGCTGGAGCAGGACGTGAAGCGTCTGAAGGCCGATCTTCAGGCCAGCAGACAGCTGGAGTCGGAGCTGCGGAGTCACCTGTCCTCTCTGAGCAGCCAGGACCGCAGCCTTCGCTCCGAACTGGGCCAGCTCCGCCAGGACAACGAGCTGCTGCAGAACAAGTGAGGATGCATGTATATACACTCACCTAGACTCCGATCAGAATCACTTGCGTCACCAAGTAACAATAAATGCAATTTGTCTTGGGGATATTGGTGCACAGACATTTTGATAACTAAAGCTTGGGACACACTACGCAACTGAGCAGACTGTGGAAACATTGGACATCACACACTTAACTGGCTTTAGCAGATTTTTTTGTCTTGCCGTCCTAGAGGCGCACACAGTACAGAGTTCTAGTGTCACAGAAAACCTATCTCGCAAATCAGTTGTGATGGCTGAATTGTGGCTATCATCAGCATAAATATTATGTGGTGTGGCCCCAGCTTAAAGGGGAACAAATTAGTCCATGACCTTTATCAACTTCTATTAGCGACCAGTAGCATTTGCAACAACGTCGATAGAATTTATTTCATCCTACACAACTCTCACAGCTCCCACCCCTCCTGCCTCCTTGAATTAGCCTGTAATTGACAAACAATAAAGTCCCACAATAGAGATGAGTAATCTAGCTAATTAGAGCAGAGATCTTATTTGGATCTCTCATAATATATAACTTGGCTCATGAAGGATTGACGGAAGCATGTAAGTGAAAGATGGAGTGTTTGAGCAGCACTATAACTTGTTAAAAGCAACAACTCTATATTCAGTGCGACAACCAGTGCCAAGTGTGCTGATCTTATGATTGCACCAGTGTTACTATAGACTGCTTTCACACTATTCCACTTTTTTCAAACTGCCAGTGCCTTTTTTACATTGAAGGAGAGCAGCCACAACGTGGGTGGAAAGCATCTGCTTTGGAAAAGTACTGCACCTGGAGTCTTTTTAAGCAGAGCGGAGTGCTTTCCATAGTTTAGAGAAGGTCACCTTTTAAAAGGAGATCAAGTGCTTTGCTTTTTTTATTAGCTGACAAATCACAAAGACAAGATTGGGTTCACACTGCATAGGCAAATGACAGTTTACGATAACAGCAACAACCATGATGACAATGGAGAAAACAGCAGTAGAAAAGTTGTTGGTAAAGTAAGTAATAAAGTATTAAGTTGATAAAAAGTCAGTATGAAGCTCATTGGCTGTGTTTCTGAGTTGGTGTTAAGTGTTAAGAGTTGGACATAAGTGGCTCTTGCAGCTAGTCATTAGGAAACAAAGTTAGTGGTGTGAAACCACTCTTTTTATAAGCATAAAATGCATTTGAGGCAGCGTTTTTTCTACAGAAAAAAGCAAAATGTGAACACTCCCGAAGAGGAAGTGTTAAAGTAGGACTATACCTTGTCCAAGGTGACAACCCGAAAACATTTCCGTCCCACACCCAGTGCAAAAGTGTGTTCATCCTATGATCCAACCAGGCTGACCATATTCTTCCCCATACTTCAGGCTCCACAGTGCCGTCCAGGCCAAGCAGAAGGACAAGCAGACCATCTCCCAGCTGGAGAAGAGGCTGAAGGCCGAGCAGGAGGCCCGCGCCCTGGCCGAGAAACAGCTGGCTGAGGAGAGGAAGAGGAAGAAGATGGAAGAGGCCACTGCTGCCAGGGCCGTAGCCTTAGCCGCCGCCACCAGGTAGACTTTAGATTAGATAAGATGATTGAATGAAGGATGTAATGAATCAATGAATGTCAATATATGAAGTGAACGTGAATCTGAATTTGAGTCTTTGTTGGTTTGAGCTATTGAATTTTGGAGATACTTTTTCTGTTTCACTCTTAAAACTGTTTTTCTCCGTCCATCAGAGGGGAGTGTACTGATTCTCTGCGTGGTCGCATCAGAGAGCTGGAGACGGAGTGTAAGAAGCTCAGCATGGACATGAAGCTGAAGGAGGAGCAGATTAGGGATCTGGAGGGCAAGTGTCAGGTGAGATAAGATAGTAAAACTCTTTTTTAATAGGATAATTGTTTGGGCTCAGTTCAGCTGCGTCACAAACTTAACAAACTTAGTTTTATTCATTCACAGACATGCATTTACTCTTGCAGAATAGCAAACGAAAATACATGCTAATCATTGGATGCCTGTCAACTCTGTGATTTGCTTGTGTTTCCTTGTTGGATCGATGTGCCATTTGCCTAGTTACTATCTGTGGATTGGAGATGCATTGCACTTACTCTTTGTTGTTAATGTGGTCAAATGCTTCCTGGTTGGATCTGTTTCTGTAATTTCTATTTGTGGATTGGAGAAGCATTGCATTTACACTTCGGTGTTTATGTGGCCAACTGTGTGTCACACACACAGTCCCATCACCCAGGATGCGTGTTAATGCCATATGGAAAGGCGGTCTATGACGTGACTAAAATTTGACTTAATTTTAATTATATTTTTATTAAAAGATTAAGACTACATTTCTTAACGGGGTGAAAACGATGTGAAAATGAACACGGTTTAGTCACTTTCACTAACTTTTTAGATTGGCACCCATACCTAGAATGTGGGTAGAGTAAAATGCAAAACAAGCACAAATACTGTATGTGTACCACTTCTTACTCCCCTCTTTTAACCCACTCAACTTCATCCTCATATCCTGTCCCATGCAGGAGCTGCGGAAGTATAAAGAGAATGAGAAGGACACGGAGGTGTTGATGTCGGCGCTGTCGGCCATGCAGGAGAAGACCCAGCACCTGGAGAACAGCCTGAGCGCCGAGACCAGGATCAAACTGGACCTCTTCTCCGCCCTGGGGGACGCCAAGAGGCAGCTGGAGATCGCACAAGGTAGATGTTGACTGTTGATTCATGCTGAAACGCACACCTGTGGAGGAGCACTGCTGTTTTGGGTTGTCATTCATTTAAGAACATGTTCAACATCTATTGTATTATAGTATATATCTAATTGGGCTATGGATCTGATCACCTTAGCTGCAAATTTTCATACAGCCCCAGCAGTAGCCCATGTCCTAATGCTGTGATATTTCCCCCCCCTCATCCAGGCCAGATCCACCAGAGGGAGCAGGAGATCGCCGACCTGAAGCAGAAGATAGCGGAGGTGATGGCGGTGATGCCCAGCCTGTCCTACTCGGCAGACAGCAGCAACCTGAGCCCCGTCACCCCGCACTACTCCTCCAAATTCATGGACAACAGTCCCTCCTCCCTGGACCCCAACGCCTCAGTCTACCAGCCCCTCAAAAAGTGACTCCGGCGTACACACTTTCCTCAGACAGAACTTTTATTTTTTTCCTTTCTTTATTTTGGTCAAGCTTTCAGTTCAAGTTTGGGTTCTTTTAAGTTTACCAGCCCCCTGACGATTTGTTTTGCACTCTTATTATACAACAGTTAGTTCCGGTCGGGTAATTTGATTGGACAGGAGGCATTCCGTGAGTGCTGATATACAGTATAGCAGCACTGGGACGTTTCACTATATGTATCACTCGAATCCTGAGGGAACTGTTTTTGTTGACGGGGACTAAAAGACAAAAAGCATAATCTGTTGTTGATAAATAGCTTTGTTTCTAGAACTGTTCTACAAAAGCAATATCACACTGGAGGTCCTGCTGTTATACTGCATATCAGCACTCTCTCTGGTGTTACATTGCTTAAATGTATCACATTGAGACAGTCTTAGACAAAAACACACACACATAACCCCACCACACATAGTATGTGTATTTGGGTCCTTTTTGGTTCATTTGGTGAACTGGATTGTGTTGAGGGGGCTGTGTAAGATTTTTTTTGTTGTGTTTTGGGATGTAGCCATTAGACAGTGTGATCTGTTTGGAGGTAAAACAAAGATGGAGGGGGGGGTGGGGGACACAGTTTGTTGGCCAAATGTCTTCTGAAGAGCCATCATGCATCGCTTTGTGTCAGTCTTCTTTTGCCCTATATTAATCCCCCTCTGCCATATTTTTTCTATATTGAATTGACACCCTGACTTTTAGTTTATATAGCAATTGGCTTTCCATGATGTTTTATCTTTATGGCAGAAAACATGCTTTCAGTTCAGATTTGAATTTGAAACGCACCTGTAAAGTAAAGCCCTCTGTGAGATAGATGAATGTAAAAGTACTATTCATGTTTTGATATCACCATAGCTTAAATCAGTGATTGTTTGTTTTTGTAATGAACATGTTTCAGTTCACTTAATGACAATTGTACTTTTTCTTTGTTTTCTAAAATAGTGATATTGAACAGATAGACATTTGCTTTGTTCCTCAGATTTTCCAACACTTACACAATTTATTCTCTTAATGCTGGAATAGTGGATTATCAGGAAGTGTTTCAAAGCAGATGCGGATTATGTCCTCAAAATAAGTTTGTGATAGATTCGACCTGGCACTGCCAAAACGTTTTAGGAATTCCACCTGTTTGCTGCAGACACACCCGTCCTCTCCCTCTGGACCAAATTAGAACCCGTTAGGCCATACTATTCACCGGATTTAATGATGTCTAGGTAACTGATTGTTACCCATTTGCAATTTTTACAGTGCCTTGCAATTTCTCTTTTATAAGATGCAGAAACCATATACTTCCCAATCCTGGGATCTAAAAGTGTCAAGCCTCAAGGCTGTCTCACTCTCTCACTCTCTCTCACCCTCTCTCTCTCTCTCTTTAGCTCTGATTTACTCTGTTCTCATTCGTACAAGGTCAAGCATTTTCTCACACCCTGATCATTTCAATTCAAGTTACAGTACCGAAAGGCTAAAGCAATGAAGGGTCACCTTGTACATCAGACACATTCAATCTGTCTACAACTGATTGGTCACGATTTTACAGACTTATGTTTGTCTCAAAGGGAAAACACAACACTGGACATGGTACATGTCATTTTGTAGTGACATAGTCTTGGTATGCCAAACACCAACCAAACTGATTGTCTATTATCATGCCCTAGAGTTGGCATTTAGTTGTTTACAACTGTACATTTACTTGCTGAGGAATGTTTTGTTTTTGGGGTTTTTTTGTTCGTTCATTTCAGTTCTTAAGTGCCAAGTGTTGATGTTCGGTTTGGTCTCCATCCATACTTTGATCGATGTAGTTAGCATAATGTTTGCAGAAGAGTATTGTTATTTTTGTCATTAGAACCTATCTGGATGGTGTTCTCGTGTTTACAAGGTTCTGGGTCGGTCATGGTAAAGCAAGCAGGCGGTCAGGTGGATCGATTGTGTTATTCTCGCGTTTACTTATTTGTTACAGATTTCTGTTCTCTTCAGTGGCACCTCCTTGATATTTCCCATCATGTTTGATTGCTCTCCTGACTATTTTTTGTTTTGTTTTGTTTTTTTTACCAGGGAGGATTCTGTGAATGTGTTGTGTTGGGAAAAGTTACCCCCTGATCATGTTGTGCTCTCATGTTGCCTACCTGGAAAAGTATTTATGTGGATCGCTCTGGCGTTGTGAATTTAGTTCTCCAGTTGTTTTTACAAGTTTGTGGGGAAGGAGAGGGAGGTAAAAAAAAAAAAAAAAAAAAGAAGTGCTTTGTTTGATCCTTTCATTGTTCCACCATGTTTATTTTCTTTACTCAAAGTGACGGTGGCTGTGTCCTCTCACTTTGAGCGTCACAATTAAAGAAAGTCTCGCTGGTGGCAATGCAAGCCGTTTAAACCGTTTGTGTCTCATGTTCTGTGTGTCCAGTGTTCCATTTCCTTACATAGATTCACACTATATCTTTTACAAATATTTCTGCAGGAAGCCAACTTTTCTACCAAATATTGATCACTAGATGGCGACAGTGGGTCCAGCACAACAGCACTGTCAGATGTCAAAACAAAGCAACGTGACGCCAAATTCCCATCAAAATCTTCCAATTTAATTTTTAAATGATTATCAGCAAAGGAACATAATTCGCAAAACACAACGCGAAACCTTCACTGAATCGTTAGGAGCCACTCTGAAATTCGGCATACAGATGATCTACCGAGCAGTACTTGCTTTCAACCAAATGTCATGTTTTGCCCACCACGGTGTATTTTGGTGGAACTTGTGAAGTTTTATTTAAATAAGTGCTGCTTGGCACATTGAGATGCATGCCGAATATAAGGGTGGCTGCTAACTATTCATAAAAGGTCTTAAGTCATGTTTTAAAAGGTCTGTACAATATGTTTGCAAACAAAATATTTCTGAATGGCGTACTCGTATCTCCGTACAAGAGAGAAAGCGCGTATCGGGGCTGCATGTCCATTTATCCATAAATTGATGGAAGGTAACGGTTCAATCAATCAATTAATTTTCTTGACACAATTCCCCTCCCTTGTTCCTGAACCTGAGAAGCGCACCTTTTTTTGATTGACATCTTGTCCCCGCCTACTGCCAGTGGTTCAAATGTGGTTCCAATGCTGCCCTCAAGTGCTCGTCGTAAATATGAGTTGCTCTGAATTCAAGTTTTTGGATGACAGTTACTGTTGCTTTATTTTTAGAAATCATGAAGCCACTTTGGCAGAAGGAAGAGGAGAAAATGCACATCAGGCGTAGTTGATGTTTTAATTAATGTAAGTAAGATTTTATTTGTTATAATTTATCAGACAAAGAATGTCATATATCTTTTATAGCAAAATAAATGAACTATAGACTGATTACAGCTGTATAACAATACAAATTATTTAGAAAGTTAAACAATAATTTCTAAAAAATAAATAAATAAATTGCATCACTTTTACCATCAGTTGTTGATATGGCTTCTATAGTCTCCATCCACTTAAAACATCACATCAGCGGCTCGGGCATAATTATGCTGCATTCATGTCATACTGGAATAACTGTCACAACGACTTAATTGTTTCATTGTAATGGCAATTACTTGTTAATGTTCTTGTTTGAAGCCAGTAATAGACGCCATAATTAAAAGTTGTTTGTAGACTTTGGTTAGGTCACTCATGTCTTTTTCACAATAACCAAACAGCCAAGCCCCATGAAAGCTGATGTGAACGGTAAATTCAAGTTGTATCCTGCCAACTGTAACCTGAGATAAACTGTAGGTAGTAGCCTATTTACCAAATGAAACCTGAGGTGAACTGTATTTTGTTGTAGCGCTGACCACCTAAAGGCTGACATGAATGGTATTTTCTTGTAGTATTTACCACCTGAAAGCTGACGTCAATGGTAAATTCAAGTTTCTACCGTCCCATGTAACACGAATGCAGCAATAGCAGATTCCCACTCTC
Organism: Centroberyx affinis; assembly: GCF_046629955.1. NCBI lineage: Eukaryota > Metazoa > Chordata > Actinopteri > Beryciformes > Berycidae > Centroberyx > Centroberyx affinis. The sequence goes on from NW_027279898.1 coordinate 73,498, forward strand.
CCAGTAGTTACCGCCTTGAGGGGGTCATTCACGTGCGTTCAGCTCACGAATAGCGGTATGTCCGACAGCACGGGAAGGCAACATAAGTTCATGCTCGCCATCAGCAGTCAGATCAACAACATTCCTCCCAGAAGACACACCAAAAAACTTGACCGAGTCTCTGCGCTTTAAAACACCGACATGGATGCCCTGAAGTCGGCTGGAAGAGCCATTATCCGGAGTCCAAGTATGGCGAAACAGTCCTGGACTGCCGGCAGACACAGAAGTAAGATATTTTAGCTTGAGTGGAAAACTTAAAAAATTATAGTTTTTTGCCTGCCAGGTTTTCCAATGCAGCCAGTTTCACCGTACCTAAACTGACTTGGCCATACCGTTGTGGCCATTTCACCTTAACTGTCGGAATTATATGGAAATGAACTGACACTCTACCTTAAATTTGTAACTTAATGTTACTTAAGTTTCCCTTCAGAAGGCAAGCAAACCAAAGCATGTTATTTTGTTGCGACTGCCATCGTTATCCAAACCTTGTTTGACTTCATCTTTATACAGTAGGCTATTTCTCATATTGTGTCTGACAGGCAGACCAAGGGAGTAGTTTAAGTGCACTGCGAAAAATCATCATAAAAAGCAATTTAGTCTCATATTAAGTGTAATTTTTCTTAAAATACGTGAGAAATGCTCCTAGTGGGGGTTGAGATAATACCATATCTTTCCAATACAGTTTCACCTATTTCAGGAATTTTCTAGAAAACAGTGTAATTATCTTGAAACGAGGCACAATAAGCTAGATCACTCCAAGAAAATGATTACTTGATTTAGGACGCAAGTTGATTTGCATTGGAAACAAGTGAAATCATCTCAACCACCATCTTTGGCTGAATGTTTTTGGTTCACTTTTGGTTCATTTTAATATTCAATACTAGACTAAGTTACTTAAAATGAGTATTATTTTGCAGCGGAGCTGTAGTCATGGTAAATCGTGTTGATGTGGCAAGTGCATGCACTCGCCTGTAAACTCTCTTTTACCCACTGCACTGCTAGTTTGAATTTGTTGTCCTCCAGGTTTGATTGCTCAACATGTAATCGTTTTTAGGAGTCAGATGACTTTCTGTTGTCCGGGTGAAAATGCAGACACTGTTTTGTATGGGCTCCTATTTAATAATGTGATACTTCATTGATTCCCATATAGGGAAATTCAAGGTCATGGTTGGAACTGCATCCCTGGAACTTGTGGGGATTTGGTGTCTCTTGCCGACACGGGTACTTTAACCCGAAACGGTCTCTAACTACTCGGCCACCCTGCCACACTGCCATTGTAGGACTCAAGGGCCACTTAGCCAGCCCTGTAAGCTAAATCTCACTTGATCCTGGCTGTAGGGGTCTGGAAGAATGACCGGGCAGCTGAGAAAGCCCGAGAGCTCCCTGCTTGTCTGCACAACCAAGGGACAGGCCAGGAATGCTGCGGGTCAGTCAGTGCACCGCTCCTGTGGGTCTGTTTTCTACTCCACCAGGAATACCATTATAAAACCTATAGGGTCATTAGGAAACACTGGATGCGTTACCTAAATATCCATATTAAAGCATATAGTAGCTGGTCTCACAAAGGCAAAATAGCACAGACATGAAATTTGAAATATACTCTTACATCTTACAGGTAGGCACAGATCTTGCTGGCACCTTTCAGAGTTCAGATGTGGACCAGATGTGTTAATGTAGTTACCTATGCACTGCTATCACCCACTATGACCCACTTGTTGCATTGTAGTATAGATGGCAGGGTCTTTTTCTAGGTTACAGGGCAAACATTCCTCACCAGCACTGACCCATATCACCCATGCCGACTCAGACTTCCAGACCTGACCCGACGCCTACGGGGCCGAGTCAGGATCAACCTTACATGCCCTTAATCTGACCTGGATGTGGCATTTAGATAGACTTATCCCCGCAAATATGGAGAAGCTGAACAGTATTCCCTGTTCACACCTATGTAGAAAGCTGCACAAGTTCCCTGCAGGATGTGTGTGTGTCTGCGCTGCATTGTAATGAAGAGAGGGGAGTAGATCAGCGGGGTGGTTTATGGGTCTTTCTTGGTGTTCAGATTTATAGCGGCGTCCACTCAATACCTAGAAGTTCTCTCCCTTTTTCCTTCTAGGGAGGCTGGATGTGGAGCTGGTCCTCCCAAAATCAGAGGGCAGCCACTTTCTGGTTCTGAGGTTTTCTGTTTTCAGGGGATCTTTGGACAAGCACACTGCAATATTTTGAGACAAATGCTAGATTATATCTGTCAAACCGCAGACAGTAGCTGAATTCATATAGGGTTTAGGACTTCCCATAGTTCTGCTGATTGTTAAGTGGCAGGACAGATGATAGCTGCCATCTGATATTACCACAGACGTTGTCAGTTTCCTGATTCTGCAGGCTTCGATTATAAAAAGCTGCAAATATTATTATATTGACAATTGTTATGTAGAGAGAGAAAATGTCCATATTAACAAGTCATTTAGTCTCATTCAGCCTTAAAATCTTGTTTGTAGTTTCATTTGTTGTAAATCTCTTGAAAACAAATCTTGAAACAAGGCAGAAAATGACACTTGATTAAAAAAATCCTTTGGAAATAAGTGTAATTGTCTCTCTCTGTTGACACATTTCCATTTGTTTAAAGAAAAATAGGATTTTAAGAGTCACTACTAGACTAAATTATTTGTTTAGATGGATATCTTTTGCAGTGCTAGCCAGTATGGAAGTTAGTGTTCCTTGAATTTTCTTCTGTTTATTTGGCCCAGCAACTTTATAGGCTGATATCTGTGAACTTGATGCCTCTGAAATGTTTGTTTAGCTTTGCATCCGCCGAGAGTTCCCGACCAGCCCATGTTATCGCTCATTTGTTTATTTCTCTGCACCGACAGAAACCCTGACATCAACTCAAATGCATTGAAACTCCCAGAAGCCTGAACTCGGAGCGCTGTGTGGAGTTTTATAGTTCAGTGGAGTTAAAAAGAAAAGTTGGGTTGTGGCAGAAGTTGGATAAAAAAAAGAAAGGGGGGGGTATTTGGCACCCGGTCCCGGTGTGATCCTGAGTTGTAGGCCAACAGTTGGTTTCCACAGTGATTCAGTGTTTGGTGTGGACACACAAATCACTCTGGACGTGAATTGCCTGTCAGTTGGGCCCTTGTGGATCAGCATGTTTGTTGTCACAGTGTCGGAGACAAGTTTTTGTTTTTTTTTGTTTTTTTTACACTGATGCATGGAGTGGACACTCATCCATCACTGTTGGATTTGATGGATGACTTTGGAGCTCAAGACTGGGTTTTCGCTCCTTTTGTCTTTCTTTTTAATTTCTTTTATTCTCTCTCTCTCTGTCTCTCACCTAGCTCGCTTCCACTTTTCCTGTCCTCTAACTTCTATCAGAGAAGTCATGATTTTCTACACCCCAATTAATCTCTTGATGCCTAGCAGATGGTGAGATTGACTTGTATGTACAGTTGGGTCATCTGGTTTTACTCGGTCTCAGTCCGCACGTGCGCACAGCTGTTTTCTCTCACGTGTCACTGCTGCTGACCTTTGAACCCAAAGCCCTCTGTATTTTCTGGCTGAGCAGTGCCTGGTACCCGGTGACTGCCTGCCGCTGTTTCCAAGGCCAGTCTAAACCCAAAACCTGGCCCACATGCTGTACTGCAGTCTACGCTTAGTTAGACCGATCAATCTGTTTGCCAATACTGGCCTTTTATTAAAAATCAGATATTGGCCGTTCAATGTTTTCTTCCTAGGATATGCTGGAGGTTCCTCCCTGACCACAGCAGACAAATCATTCCTTCACTCAACAGCCTCAAGGGGGGCAGTCTGTAAAATCTGCAATGAAACCTGCCTCACCCTGCCGTAAGGTCACAATGAAATGAAAAATGACATTTTCAAGTTCAAGTTTATTTATATAGCCCTCTATCACAGAGAATGAGCCTAACTAGATCTAATTGATCAACAATCAACCGTAGGACAGAATGATGTAGGACAGACATCAGGAAAAGCACAAAAACAGATTTTAGCAAGTCATAACAGCCTACCTATTCTATATAGCCTAACCTACCTAGCCTTCACCTTGTTGGCTAATTCTTCATACCACAACGTATATCAGTTTAACAATAAATGCAAATGGAAATGTCATCATATTTTGTATCAAAATCTCATTACGGCCTGTTTTTAGTGGTTACTTAATGACTTACCAGTGGGCGTACATAAAAATTCCAACCAGTAATACCATCACAGATTTTTGAACAAATCCCCCTTCCACCCCTCCTATCATGCAAAACCTGTAACTTGACTACTTTCAAAGTGACACGAGTGTACATGAATTGCTGTCATTTTTTTTGGAATGAAAATGGTCACATTTCAACATAATTGATATTGGCGCAAGATATCTTTCAGCAGCTGCACTCCAAAAAATGGCCATAAAACAACCCATATCGGTCTGACTCTACACAGTGCAGTCGTCTTTGATTTGTAGTGTGTGTGTGTGTATGAGTATGTGGTGTGCCCTGGATCCCACAGGAGTTAAATGCTAGGAGGATTAATTTCTAGGTAATTGTGAGGTTCTGGGTAAATCAGCTCTTCTCTTTCCTCCTCCTCCTCCCCTCCCTCTGCATCTCTGAGGAAATCTCCTCTGTAAACAGAGCTGGAGAGGGTCAGGGGCAGGCTGCACCAGAGAGAAACTGATAAGAAACCACACAGAGGTAGCAGCTGTTCCTTCAACAGTTACTGTTGCCTTACTCCTCCTCATAGGCGTTTCTTCTCAAGGTTTTTCACAGTAGGAATGTCTCAACATGCTATCTTTTTTGTTTCTGTTAAAAGGTAACACAGAAGTTGAGACAGTGTGAAGCGCCCTCAGAAAGAAATCCTTGACCTACTTTGAGAGAGAACTGTGATGGTACATTTGGAATAGAAAAACAAGGCTTTTCTCTTATCACAGCATGTCAGAGTCCATGTATACTTGCGCCCAACTCCTCGCCTTTTTATTGTCAAGCTCTATAAGTTACTTTGGAGTGAAAACATTTACTTTACATCCACCTCTGACCTAGATTCCCTCGTTTTGCCAAGCCGCATCGGTGAGAAAGCAGCTGAAATAGCTCAACGTCAAGTTTAATATAGGCTGTTTACATTTCACCTAATTTCTGTGTATTTCTCAAGCTCTTTGCGTTCTCTCAAGATTGAAATCGTGGGCAGACAGGATTAAATAACACACTGTTCCCTGAAAATCTCTGAAGAGATGTGTTTTTCTTTCTAGAGCTTCCAGAGAACTGGACCGACACGAGGGAGACCATCTTGGAGGGCATGACCTTTAACCTTCGTCACCTTGGCATGACCCTCGTGGACCAGCCCAAGGGAGAGGACCTATCAGCAGCTGCCGTCAAGAGGATTGTTGCCACGGTAAGAGCTGGGATGATAAACATGATAATGATATCATTTCAGGAAGTGCAGTGAATGGCATGACATTTGTCTGTTGTTGCTCTCTTTATTACTGTGTGCATTTAATTTCTTACAGTGGTTATAAAAAGCTCTCCTTTGACTTCTTGCACAAAACATATTGCCGTTGTAGGGTAAAAAACTGAAGTCTCCAAACAGCCTTGTGTTTAGGTTGGCAACCGTGCATTTTTATGTTTATCCAGTGGGTTTCATAAGCCTAAGGGTTGTAGAATTCCCTCAACCCATAGAGGACCATATAATCCTTCTGCAAAACATAAAGCATAAAAATCTTCCAATCTAAATTATACATAAATAAATAAATTATACATTATGGCATGTTTTTGCCAGTGTGACAATTTAGTCCAAGCTAATAAAGGTGGTGAATACTTTTGCCATTGGAATTTTAAACTCACATAAATTTCTTTGATAGAAAAGACTACTTTGCTTCAATTTTGACACAAAAATCACAACTAAATGTATTTTGAGCTTTGTAGCACAAAGAAGATGTGTAAATAAGCAGGGGGTGAATTATCTTTATAGCCACTGACTGTACCGTACCTGTTGCCATAGTCCAACACCGTAACATGCTATCAAACCGATGTCTCCGATTTCTATTTGTGCTGGTCTGCCAGGCTAAAGCGAGTGGGAAGAAGCCTCAGAAGGTTGCCCTCAAGGTCTCCCCTCAGGGAATAATCCTGTACGACAGCCTCACCAACAAACTCCTAGAAAACGTCTCCATATACAGGTGTGTGCAGAGAGCAGCATGTGCTTTGCATATAAATGGACTTCAGAAGCTGTTACCTGCAAGTTCACAACCTTATGAGAGTGTTCCTGTTTAGTTTGTCTGGCGAGTAGCTTGCTCTCTGAACTCTGTTTGACTTTGTGTGCTCCGTGCCTGACCTCTGACCTCTGGCTTGTAGAATATCCTACTGCACAGCGGACAAGCTGCATGACAAGGTGTTTGCCTATATCGCTCAAAACACCCTCAATGGGACCCTGGAGTGCCACGCCTACCTCTGCTCCAAGAGGAAAGTGGTGAGTTTTAGGAGGATTAAAGATGCAGTGCAATGAGTTTCAGTTTTCTTATGGTTCATCAAATTTGTTGTAACTGCTTTAGTGGCCCTTTCTCTATGCTCAGCCAGTTCTTTGTAGATTGAGGGGGTGTGGCCCTGTCAACAAAGTTAGCACCACCTAACACCACATGTTAGCTAACCAAGGTACTTAACGTTAGTGTAATTTGCCTTTGTGACTTCTTGGTCCATGAAAACCAATGGCACCGCTCCTTCCTTCAACATCAAATTACTACCAAATGCGAGCTTTTTATGATTCCAGCTTCCAAGCCCTCCTTTTTTTTATCTTTGGGGAACAGATATCCAGTGTTGGAACTTCAGCACCCATCGTCATGATTTTGGCTAGTTTGGCAAGCAGCTCTGGCTACTGTCTGACAGACTACAGGGCACTTCATTAACTATGCATACTGTAGACCAATCAGAGCATCCATAAAAATATGTGTATGTTTGACACAGGGAAGTAGATTGGATATGCAAAATGGTCTGATTCAGTTGAGGGAGAGTCAAAGTCAAAGTGGCTTTGTCAAATTTCCACAACACTGACAGTTCTAATATTAGGGATAACTTTACATCAGCATGCCCTTTTGTAAAACAGTACCATGAGATTGAACTGGACTTGGATTGCACTGGACCTTTAAGGTGCCTTGGGTCTTGGTTAAGTAAGTTAGTTCAGTGGAGTTGTATTGCTTGCACCTGTGACACCCAGCCCATCCCAGGTCCCTTTTATTCATCCAAATGCCTTTCGATCTAAAGTGAGTGCCCAGATGTCCTATTTGGAACAGGCGTCTTTTCTCCTGTATCTGTGCCCCCCTTCAGTACCTCTGACGCCACAGCACTCCCTTCTCCTCATCCTCTGTCCTCCAGAGGAAACCCTAGAAGGCTGAGCTCCTCATGCCGTCTGTTAACTTCCTGTGTTTCTGGAAAACAGAAGGGCACTTTTCCTCTCATCTTCCCTCCGTTCCACACTCATCCCCTCTCTCTTCTAGGATAACATGCTAATACCCCCTGCCGCTTTCAATAATACTTGCTTGTTTCCTATTATGGAGATTAGTGAGATAGTGCTGACCTCTTGTTGTCCTCTACTACAGCAGCTCTTCAGTCGCAGCCCTGTCAAGTTTGATACAACCTGCTTTCATACTGATGTATGTTAATGTCATATGTCATTGGTGCATCTCATAGCCACACTATTTTATGATCCCTCTCACTGATTGAAATAAATGCTCCATCTATCTACTTAGCCCCAGGCTAGGACTATCTATGAATAGCATTATGTCAATGGATGTAGTGAAGGGTAAACCCACCTTCACTCTGTTTCCCACCTTTTTTTATTTGCAGAAATAGTTCACCCAAATTTTTAGGCTGACATAAATTTCTGTTATGGAAAATTATGTTGAGCATCATATTAAGTAGTATCAAACTGATGTTGTATGTTTCTGTAAATATAGTCTTGTTAGGGAAAAGAATTACTCTTTTGAAAATATAATTGATATTTGTTTACTTTGTTGGTTGTTTGCCCTGTGATGAAGACCACTGACCAAAGGTCATAGTTTACCTACCTTTTTATCACTGTTTTTGTCCTTTCGTCAAGTGTTTCAGCTTAGTTTGCTTTGTTACATGTGTGTTTCTATTGTATTATACCACCAGTGGCTACATGCAATGAAAGTACAGTCTTCACTTTGCAAAATGGAAACAAAAATTGGGCACAAGAATTGGCTGGTGACATATTATTGACTTTGCAACTGTCCCTTGTTGAAAGTGTTACTTTGCTCCCCAATGCTATCAGAACAACAGAATTCAAGCCTTCTGCTACCTTTGCTTTTCACAAACAAGGAAACATGGAAATTTTAGAAATTTCAAGGGTTTGCAAAATCAAATGTCACACATCTCTCCAGTGATGACAGGTGTCTCCAAAAAGTATTTAGAAATATGCAGATGACTTACTGACATTCAACACATATAGTCATGCCTGTCATTCTTTCTAGCCAAGTATAGACCATGGTAAGATGCTAAAGTATGACAAATGTGTGTGTCACTGGAGTTGCTTAACATTAATGCACTCTTCTTCAGCCATGGTGTCTTACAAAGTGTATTTGCTCTCTTCTCCTCCAGGCTCAGGCAGTGACTTTGACAGTAGCCCAAGCCTTTAGAGTGGCTTTCGAACTCTGGCAAGTGGCCAAAGAAGGTGGGCATCACACACTTCACCCTCCACCGCTCACAAGCCTGGAGATGGACACACAAACACACACACACAAGCACAGTCTGTGGAGGAGTTCTTTTTATCAGTTTTTAGAGGGATTTGAGACAGCTTATGTTTGTGTTTTTCCCGTCCAGCTCAGCCTTTATCCACCAAGGACACTGATATCTGCTGCAAGGTTGCAGTATACAATTCCTGACCTTAGAAACCAATGAGTGTGTGTATTCTCTCCGTTGTAGAGAAAGAGAAGAGGGTGAAGTCTGGTTCAGCAGGAGAGGCCAGCAGTAGTTCCCAATCGGAGAGATCAAACAGCTTGGGCAGCCTTAAAGGGACAGGTAAAAACGCACAGTGACATTTTGAATGGTAAATGAATGCTAAAGCTGGGATCAGTCAGTGACAAATGACCTGTGTATAATAAACCGTTGGTTGTCACTCCCTGTCCCCTCACCTAGATGTTGCCACAGAGAACCTATTGGACTTTGAAGAGAACGTGGATGTGATACTGGAGACCAATGGGAATGTAGAGGAGAGTCAAGTGGACAACCACAGGCCCATTGAGAACAACAATAACAACAACCCTGCCTGGGTAAGACCCCTCCACCCCCACCCCCACCCCTTCCTCCTCCGGCTCTATCAAGTAGACAGTAGCAATTCTCCCACAACCTTTCTTAAAAATTGAAATGTTTTTTTGAATTCTTCGTTTGAGATTTGTGCCCCCATAGTGTGACTCAAGTTGTCAGTGTCTCACATTGATTTTTCACAGGTGCCTGTAAAGTCTTAAAATGTCTGAGTCTAATAAGGCTTCAAAAGGTCTTGAATACAGTTAAATATAGCATAGGTAAGTCTTAAATTCAGTTTTGGTTTCTTGGGAGTGCTGTTTTTCTGGTGAGAAATCAGCCTAGTCTCACAGACCAAAAGTATTTTCCAGTAGGTTTTCATTCTGACATTTATTTCAGTTGCCACATTGGTCTATACATTGGTTTATTTCAGGCTAAAAAGTATTTCATGTAATTTGATGAAACTCACAGACACCCTGTTTCAACAGATACATTTTTATTCCCTGAGAGTATATTCAGCTACAATAGCCTTTTCATAGTCATCTGTTTTCGTCTTCCAGGGAATAGAAGATGGTTTGGATGAAGCCTTCTCCAGGTGAGACATTTTTCATAAATATTTATATGCTTACATTAATTTAATGTGATTTCCGCCTGCTGCTTGTTCACCATAAATTGCCTTATCAAATTCTTCCCCTAGAATTGATTCTCATACTGTGTGACTCTACAGCGCCACTTATTGATTCTTTCTGTGTACTACACAAACCAGAGTCCTACCTGCTGGGATTAGATAGTATGTGAAAGAAATTTGAATTTGTGAAGGAAATTAAGTCGTAGCCTCAAGACTGAACAGGGGCAGAGGAGGTAATTAATACTAACAATGAGAAACTCTTTGGTTGACAGCCAGGCTTTAAACTGTCATCAATCCACTGTGTGTTTGTGTCTCCAGCTGTGCTCTGGATAGCTATGGTTCATCTCCAGGTAAAGTTGAGTACTACTGTCAGCTGTTAAAGCCTTACTTACTGTAGCAACCCTAACTACTAACATAATCTGTATACATCCCACTCACCTTCTGCAAAACCCAATAACACTGTTTTACAGTTCAGTAATGGCGTTAGTCTTGGCTGGCTTTCAATAGTCTGAAATAACTCTCTATCCTTTATTCACTCCCAGATGGAAGTATTGACCATTAGATTCAAGAAAGGAAAGCTGATTTAGAGTATTGAATTTCAGTCAAAGTGAAAAATCTCATCCTCTCTGCCCATCTCATCGTGTCCAAAAATATTTTTTGTGATAACCATTTCAGTGATATATATAGTCTGTTTGTGTGGGAGTAGCTCTGAATGGACTGCAGCAGTGTGTGTGACGTGACTCCACTGTGCACCAAAGGGCTTTGTTGTGCAATTATCATATTTGCGGTCGTTGGTGTTAAAGTGGCTCAGTGGGCCACTTGAACTCAGTGACACTCTTCTTACAGACCACACCATTTATCCCATGACTCACATGAACTGAATGTCTTGAAGTAATCCTGTTGAACTTCACCCAGACCTTGTACACATTATTATCCCTGAGACAAAAGGGTTTCTTAAATTATACCAAGGGATCCAAATTGCTCTGATTAGAGTTTTAGTTCTACAAACATTTTTCAGAGGCAGAAATAATTGTATTGGTTGAGTTAAACTTCAGTGGGCGGAGCTAAAGAACAACAGTTTTTCTGGCTTAAAGTTACACTGAAGCCCAGTGAAAAAGGCAAAGAAAGGAGCTAGAAAATATTATGAAGCCTAGTGCTCTTGCTGCTAACTGTAAAAATGCAATCTAGCCATACTAAATTATCTAGGTTGGCTAGCTGAGATCTTCAAACTAGCCATGCTAGACTATAGCCATACTAGACTATAGCTATCTAGGTAAGCTAGTTAGCTAGCTGCTGACCTTCCAACATCATGAATGCCATGGTCATGAATGAATGGGGAAAAAAGAAGTCTTTAACACCAGAGTTCCTTTTTTGCCATTCACGTTTGCCAGTTAGCTAATCTGCACTCCAAAAAACTGTGGTTCTTTGGCTCTGCCCATTTAGGTTTTACTCAACCAGTGAGATTATTTCTCCCTCCAGAGGAGCTATGCCTGTTTGTATAATTAAAACTCCAATCTGCCAAATTGGGTGACATGTCATACTTTGTCTTTATACACCTCAGTGTCAGGGCAAGGACTAAATGTCATTTTGAATCCTGGGCTGAAAAATTACAAGGCCACCTTGCCTAGAAAGGTTTTATATTGCTCACTATTTAATTCAAACACAATACGTTGGAGAATCATTGCAATATTACTGTGTACAGTGTAAAAAATATTCATCTCAACTGTTTACAGTGTAAAAAATATTCATCTCAACAAGTTATTGCGGGTAGTTTTGAGTCTTTTGAGTCACTGAATGAAATCATTGAACATTTTCATGTATCATATCATTCATTCCACTAGTTTTATGGTTCGGAGTTATTATAAAGCAACACATAACACACTCGGTTTTCTTCTCCTCCTCAGACTGGCAGTGTCGCGTACTAACCCCCAGGTCCTGGACATTGGGGTGACGTCCCAAGACTGGCTGACCGAACCCGACTGGGACACCGCCAACGGAAACACTCCAAGCGGCATCAGCCCGCCCGTGGACGCCATCTTCGGCTTCTGACCACCACAACACGGCAGAGAAAGAACATGATTAAGGGGGAGGGATTTGGATTCACAGGGCTTCACTGTGTCTGATATGTAGACATCTGTGTGGGCGAGTCCATAAGGGAATAGGTGTAGAGCTGTGAGATTGATTTCGGCCTCTTCGCCTTGTTGTGGGACTCTGAACGTGGACGATGGCTCCCTTCCTTGTGGAAAGACCGTGGGGTGCGTCCCCCTGCACACCAAAGCAATAACAACATCCCATAAGGTCACTAGATCATTTGTATTATTATTATTAGACTGCACACATTCTTACAACCTTCTGTTGGCCGAGTCGTCTGTCGTATGTCGCCGTTTGTTTCGTTTTCCTTTTTGTTTATTTTAATTTCTCTGTGCTTCAGTAGCTTTGGCATCAAAATCCGTGTTATGTTATGTATATGTGTTTAGTTATAATTTATAGTTTTATTATAATTTTTTTTTTAATGGATGAAGCCAATAGTAGGATTTAATTCAGATTGATCTAGAGGTGTCAAGCTTGTTTCTTCCACAGTCTGTATCACCAAGCCTTAATAATGGAGAAAAAGCAGGACAATCAGCTACACTATATCTTTGTTACTAGTTTAAAGAAACAAAAAAAACAAACAAGTGAATGACAAAAACCCAGCTACCTTTTGCATCTCCAGAGTATTAATGGATTTTGACGATGTGAGGATTTGGCCTTGCCACTGCCTTGGATCTAAATTGGTTGCTAATGCTAAGATTGTTTTGGGGTAAAAAGCTAAAAAACAATCAAGCAGTTGTATGTAAATTCAAGTTTGTACCACTGGGTTATTCAAGAGGATGTGTATTGACATATGTTGCTATAGGTGTAGCTTTGCACTGTGCATTTCTAATCAGTGTAACATTTTACTCTTGAATGAAGCCCATGACGAGTATTCAGGTCTGTCAGAGGTTTCAGTGGGGCCAGTTCAATGTTCAATATTATTTACCAGTATTACACAGAATAAAAATGTAATCATGAATATGACATTGTTTGCTGTGGCATATTCATTTAAGTGTTAAAAGTGCAATGACTACATTCACACACTGGCTGCAGCTAGATTGCATTGATTGATCACTTCAAATTTGATGCATTGTTTATTGCTGTGTGGTTTGCTTCATGAATATCCAGCAGCTTTCTCCAGGGTGTCCAAAAAGTCTGGAATCATAGGCAACACCATGTATTTTTTTTGCTGTCAGGATGGCAGAGTGATCTAATGTCTAATGTTCCCAAGAAGTCCTGCAGAGATGAAAGTGCAGTTTGTATTTTTCAGCAGCAGGGGGCAGCACTTCACTACCCAGTGCATATGGAACATAAAGTGGCGATGTCTGATATATTTGCTGGCCTCCTCTTTATCCCTGGACTGAGACACTGTCAGCTGAAGATGATGGTGTAACATTCCCAAGTTCTGCTAAATAAATCCTTCCTCCGCCTGCTCCCATTTCCTAAATTCAAAGTGACTGCACAGGTCAATGAATGCAATTTTATTAGCCTTGAGAGAGGTTGTCAGGAGGAGGGAAGACCAAAGGCTGCCTCGTGTTAGACTGTGATCTATAAACCACCAGTGAGAGGGACAAGATGGCAGGAGGGAGCAGGGACTTGGCTTCAGCCTGTCTGGCTTCCCCATCACAGCTGAGACAGACACACACACACACACACACACGTTCCCAGCCACGTTCTGTATTCGACCCGGGTGTGTGAACAGGACTCTGGAGGGCTGAAAGTCACGCGGTCCCCTCCCCCCCCCCCACACACCCCCCTCTTTTCTCCCTCTAACAGGCTCTGGCTCAGTGAAGCAGGGGCTTTTTTACAATTCGTCCCGACAAGCTTACTTAACCACCTGCATTATTTAACGGCGTCTTTCCTCAAAGGGAGCTCCGGCTCTCTGTCTCGCTCTGCAAGTTTGCTGAAAGCATGCACATTGAGATATAACCAGGCAAAGGAAAGTCTCCCTCAGACAGACAGACGGACAGACAGGCACACACACACAAATGGCAATGTGGGGTAAAGACTCGAAGTGAGTTTCAAGCATCAAGGTCAAATGATTCAGAATGGATCAGATCAGGGAAATACGAGGTAGCCTACATTTCCAGCAAGGGCCACAGTTTACAATCCCTCTGTTTGTGTTGGTATATTTATCTGAAAAGTGAATATTACCTTTCTGACCAACACAAAACCGATCCTGTGCAATGAAAACACTGATATAAAATAAGCAGTAAGCATTCCCAGGACCCTCTGAATATCAGTTTTTACCTGGCCTCTTTAAAGAAACATTGCTTGTGCATAAAAACCTCACCTTGCTCTAAACCCGAGCACATTTCCTGCTCATTATACAGAGAGAAAAAGCAAATAACCTCCAGGAAGAGATTCCAGCAGTATTCCCTTTCATCTGGCAGAGTGTGAGGCAGAGGCAGGGAGGCAGAAACGCAAAACGTGCGGTTATGAAACGTGTGTGTGTAGGTGTGTGTGTGTGTGTGTGTGTGCCAGGAAGATTAAGTGATGCTCCAGCTCACCTTGACCTTCTGCGATGTGCATTAGGGCAAACACACAGAGGGCAAATATTGAGCAAGAGCCAAAAGGACACACATGCACACATAAAGACAAACATAGAGTATGCACAAAGCGTGCAGGCAGACCGACATGAGCAAAACATACTGGCTTTCACTCAACAGCAAAGTCTCATGGGTAAACAGACTTGGCAGCGGTCAAAGAGGATATACAGTGTTTGCGTCACACACACGCACACACACACACACACACACACACACATACCATCAACTGTATTGGTGTGTGCTCAGTGTTAATGTATGGCGGAGTCGAGCAATGCGGTAAAAACGGCTCGGCTTTGAGTAAACATTTAAGCGAACTAATCCATAGCTTCAGTTTCAAAGAAGATGAATCTACAGTGGCTCCGATCGATGGCATTCTTAATTCATACATCTAATAGGTTTCATGCATAATGTAACCTGCCATGGGTAATGTATTGGAGCAGTTGGATGGTGAAATAGAGCGACATTGATTTTGCGTTGTTCCTCAGTCTGGATATTGGGATAACAGGAGTGAGTGCAGAATGAGAGAGGAGACGAGATCAAGGGGATTGAAAAAGGGACTAAAAAGACTTGAGGGATAGAGAATAGGGGTGAGAATAATTGTGTGTCCCTGGGATGTGTGTAGTGTGTGTGTGTGTGTGTGTGTGTGTGTGAGAGAGTTCATTTCGATATCCACACCAGACGGTCACCAGCGCTTGCTGCCATCCAAGAACAGAAACTGTGTGCATCATTAGGCTCTGTCAGCCTGCTCTGACAATCCACTGAGTCATCATCTGCCACTGCTGTTTACCTCATTCATTATAAAGCAAATACCGCCATTTTATTGGACACGACACTATTAGTATGTGTGCGAATGTGTGTGTGTGTGTGTCTATGTCTAGAAGTGCCTGAACACCTGCGGTTGTGCACTCTCTAGAGCCCCAGTCTAATTTATGTTTTTGCTTCCAAAGAGTGCCCAGGATGGGTGTGTGAGTGTGTGTGTGTGTGTGTGTGTGTGTGTGTGTGTGTGTGTTATATTGATGCACCGCGGCTGCTGATCCAGCCTCATAAACCAGCCTTGAGTTCGAAGGCCTGGGCCGCATCCATCGCAATCTCGCCTTGTCACGCCCCATATGCCCGGGCCCACGCTGACCACCCACACTCTGCATTAGTATTCAAAGAGATAACGTCTTGCCAAATAGTGATGCAGGGTTAGACTGATATATGGGGCCGATATTGGCCTTTTATTAAAACTCAGATCCAGGCCAGCAGTCCTCCTCTGATATGATAGATATGATGCAGTTTGATTGATTACATATTTATTGTAGAATTGATCAACACTACACTGGTTGTCTATGGGAAGCAATTAAACTGAATTGATTCTAATGTGACATTTTGATCAGATCACACACAACTTTGCATCAATATGTTTTATTATTTAAAATTATCATTATTTTCCAGTGTTTGAATGGAGAGTTTTAGTGTGCCATGATGGTCTAAATGCTGTTTCAGAGGCTTTTCCATCCTGACAAGAATCAAATGGGAAAACACTGAATACTTTGGATTTTTTTTTTATATGAACATGGTCAAAAAGATACTGAATATCTGCTTCAATATTGACTATCAGCAGCTTCAGTCCAAAAATGTCACTATCGGCTTTCAAAAACCCATATCAGTCGAACTCTTTCTTTCTCACTGCCAGACATGCTCAGTGTTTTTTCGTATTTCCAAGTACATTAATAAACAGTAAAACACCCAGTCACACAACCAGTGCATTGAAAATATCATATATTTTATTTCTTTTCTGTGTTAATACATAATTAGACATTTATATTTCCATAGAAATAGTATATACCATGGGTGTGAACGAGTCATGCTAGCCCTCATGAACAGTTTTTGTCCCATGAACATCAAAATGTTTCAACACAGACTTGATGGTTGTACATAAAACATCGACTCCATTATTCTGCTGTAAATCCATGCGTCTTGGTTATTTACTTGGACGTAAAGTACAAATATATACCTTAAGTAAACGGTCCTATTTGGAGTATGCGTAGGACCTTGGGGTGATTATTCGGGGGTTCTTCACATCTGTTCAGCAGCCTCGAACACACACCAGTCATCTATAGGCAAACCAGTGGGGATGGGATGACTTTGATCTGACCATTGACCTTATCCATACGGCGGCCATTTTGAACAGGGTGGGAAACTCCAACTGGAAGAGCAGGTCCAGCTGCTCTATACTTAGTATTTAACAGATTCACACTGAAAAACAAAATGTATCTGAAGAATCAGAGGGATAGCGGTTCACATTTTAATGTATTTGGCCCATTATCTCTACCAGAGTCTAGTCTAGGCAGCTTGCTAGAAGCTAACTAGTAAGCTAACTAGCAAATTTCCTGCTAAATTCAGGCAGTTGTTGTCGATGTTGCTAGCTAATCCGGCAACTGCTTGTCTATCTGAAGTCCTCACTTATATGTTGAAGTAACGCTAGATTTATGCAGATCTTCCAGGTAGAATTTCCCACCCAAAGTGTTCAAAATGGCGGCCATGTGAATAAGGTGAATAGAGCCGTAAGGGAGCCTGAAGCTTAGGTAAGCCTACGCTGATTCAAGGTTGGTCGGTTTAAGGCTGGGGTTACTGAGAAGCTCATGGCACGTGTTGCAGCGGGACAAATGGCACTAATGGATTATTAGAATTAGGATTATTTGTATTATATATAGTTGGGGTTCATAATCTCCATATAAACAGCGTCATCTGTCATTATGTCCTCTCTTCAGCCACTTTGGGGGATTTTTTGTGAGAGTTAATGAGATCATGGTAAAAATCCAGGAGCGTCAATTCACAAAGCCTTAAGCCATGGCATCTAATATCATTTGCCACCAAAACATCCAAAACCTGCTTGTGCACAAAGTGGAGAATTGACTGATGAAAAGATTGTATTTGGTTAATGTGATAAATTATTAGATGTAGATCACCAAACTATCATCTTAGAGGCAAAATTGGTCCTGAATGCTCCCCTGATGTGATTTTTTAAGATATGGATGGATATTCCAAATAGATTTCTGCCGATTTTTGCTTGATGTTTGCTCTCCACGATAATGATGAAACCTTCAAGATGGAATTTGGACTCGCTCAGTGCCCATACTCTGCCACACCCAACTGACGCCCCTGTTAACATCCAGACGTCTGGGGACTGGACTCGGAGGTCAGACGCTGCGATTCCCAGCGGACGTAATGATATTCTCTCCCCCTGTGCCCGTGTCAGTCTGTCGATTTTATTCCCTCTGACTCTCATCTTCCCCTCTCTCTCTCTGTCTGTCTCCAGGTCTCTCGCCCGGAGTGAGGCTCCAGCCGGCTCCGTACTCACACATGCCTCATTGGATGTTCACCTTGAGCAGCTGCTGAGTCGCCTCCTGCAGCCTCAGATAGACAGAGACGGAGCTGTCTGGGCCAGACCTGCCTTCTGCTGCCTCCCCATGTGTCAGCTCCTGTTTGGACCGCAGCCAGCCGGAGAATGGACTCCGAGAGTGTGTGAGGTGTGTGTATGTGTGTGTGTGTGTGTGTTGGGGTTAGACCGATATACCGGCTTGCCGATATTGGCCTTTTATTGAAAATCAGATATAGGCGAGTCAGTATTCTCCGTATCTGATATGATGGAGGTTCCTCCCTGTTATGATTATGATTATTTCACATGACTGACCAGAGAAATCATCAAGTGTGGTGTGGGAGGATTTTATTCAATAGTCTGCCTTAAGGAGCCTAAAAAAATTTTCATTAGTCTGGGTTTTAGTGTCCCATGATGGTCTAAATGCTGTCAATATTAAAAGTCTTGGGGAAACACTGAATCATTTTTAGGTATGTAAATGGTCAAATTTAAAGATATTGAATATCTTCAATCAAAATATCGATATCGGTCTTCAAAAACTCACATCGGTTGAACTCTAGTGTATGTCAAATGTAAAGTGTTGACTAGTAACACCTAACTCAATACTGCGGCACAGTTATTCCTCTTCCTAGTAACAAATACTTTAACAAATCACCACTTCAAGTTCAATAATTATACAGTTACCAGTCATAAAAGTTGTTATTTTTGTTATCACCTGCCTTTAAAAATCTGATTTATGTTGAATTATCCCAAAACTATGATTATCCCCCATCCACCTGATGAGATGAGAAATGGCAGGAGAGCTAACTTTCTCTGGGCGGTAATGTAATTTAAAGTAATGAGCCCAAAACTGCTGTGGTGTGTGTGGTGGAGATAGAGAGAGAAAGAGACGGTAGGAGAGCTTATGCATACACTAAATTTAACAAGGTGTGTGTGTGTGTGTGTGAGTGTCTGTGTGTGGTTACAGGCCAACATTGTGGGCAATGAGAATCTGGGCCTTGTCCAGTTCTCGTCTTCATGATAGAAGGAGACAAAAGACATGACAGCGAGCAGGAAACAGGAGTGGATGAGGGGAGGGTTCAGGTTTAAAAATACTCCAGGATCTGCTGACTGGAGTCTTTCACTGCTCCTCTCCCTCTTTCAAAAATCCACCTGGTCCATCTGTGCAGCTCCAGCAAACAACCACACTATCACTCCAGCCTCCAGCACGCTCCCTCCAACTACAAACTACATTCCCCTTGGAAGGCTCGACATTCAAATCCCCAGAGTGCACTTTGTCGTACACGCTTGTTCTTTAATGCTCCCGTTTCTAGAGGTTGGCCAAGCCGCCGCACTCCTGACACAGCCTCCAGTTTTATATATGCTTAAAAAAAAATCAAAAAGTCTGCTCTCGTACTCTCTCCCTATCTCTCTTTGTGTGTGTGTGTGCAGGTGGAACACACTCTATTTGGCTTTCTCAGTGTCATGTTTCTCTGTGCTACCAGTTTGAGTTAATAGCACAAGACTAGAGTCACTTTTTCATTTGACAGAGCCATTCTTTAAATCTCTCGTCTCTAGCAGCGCTCGTTTTACACCAGTTTTTAATGTTAGACCACAGAACTTGAATGAATAGAACGGTCCTTTCACTGTTTATCATGGTAATGTGGCTAATAAACCCTTTTCACACTTATGGGTTCTACGCAACGGAAGTCGTCACAGTTGGGAAACACCGCAGCAGTAGCGGCGTTTATCAATGAGAATAATAGACACACCTTGAGTATTTTCGCCTTTACTGCGATATCTACCAGATTTTTCAACCAATGACACTGTTCTTTTGGTGGACCAGTTTTCAATCACAGACAGGATTAATACTGTTTGTGTGTTAATACTGTTTTGTACAGTGTTGTAAACAGCCAGGTTGCAGTCAGAGCTCGGTGCTACAGGTCGATAAGAAAGAAAACCACATAAGCTCAAGGTTCATTAGGAGCTTATAATATCCACATTCTTTGGATTGGCCCCTCTTTCTTCCTCATCGATCTGTAGCACCGAGCTCTGACTACAACCTGGCCATTAACAACACTGGACACTGTACATAACAGTATTAACATTAGTCGCACAGAAATGTTGAAAGAGAATGAAGAATACTATACTAGCTACCTTGCCTTCCACCTGCGTATCCTGGTAACATTATTAACAAACGTTAGGTAACTAGACAAGAGATCATTTACCTTCGTATGGATGTAATTTTCAAAAACGAGTTTGTAGCTTTGTCAAGCTTCGTCCTGTCTGTGATCGAAAACTGGTCCACCAAAAGAACGATGTCTTTAGGTGAAAAATCTGGTAGATATCGCAGTAAAGACGAAAACACTCGAGGTGTGTCTATTATTCTCATTGATACGCCGCTACTGCTGCGGTGTTTCCCATCTGTGACGACTTCCGTTGCGTAGAACCCGGTAGTGTGAAATGGGTCTATACAGCATAAAATGCCGATTATAGAATTTTAAGAGTTAATTTCTATGGTAACACAAGTCTGGGCATTAAGGCCATAAAGTCTGTCACACTTGCTTGAGAACTGTGCAGATGTGTCTGTTGCACGAATGCTTAGCAAACTGTCAAAACTCAACTGAAAGCTAACGTAAGCAACGAGGCTAAAGTAGCATTATCACTACCTCTCTCCCTAGCTCCTATAGTCAACATTAGCGTTAGCAATCCATGGCAGCAAGGAGACAGAGAAGCTCAGGTCCTTGCTGCAAATCTTCTTGCCTCAGCAACTTGGCATAAGTCGGTTTATACAACGGTAGCCTACATATAAAAATGGCTGCTGCTCCGACCATCCTGGAACGTTGATTAGAATGGGAAAGACCATTCTATCCATTCAAGTTCTGTTAGTTAGACCGATATATTGGTGTGCCGGTGTATCAGGCCTATATATATATATATATTTATTTTTTTTTGTAAAAATGGGATATTGCAAATCTTTCAAATTTTCACCCCATATTGCTATTTTTTGTCCTTGCTTTTCATTTTCATCCCTACTTCTTCAACCTCTATGAAAATACTTTTACAAGGCTTGCTGTTTCTTATTCTGTGCATTTGCCCTTTAGTGTTTCCTTCTTTATCTACTGTTCGCATTTTGATTTACTCCTCACATTTTTATTCATCTCATAAGTACTTTTGAATTTATTTTGACTACCTGCAATGTTTCTTATGTTTTATAGTTTTTTTTTGCCACTTTTGATCACATTTCCTATTTTCATCTCCTTCTTATATAAACTTTTCCTCCTTTCTTTTTGTCTTTCCTCTCTGTGGTCTCTCCCATCTCTCTCATTGCTCCTTTCCCGTTTTTTTGTTTGTTTTCCTTCATTGATTCCTTCCCTCTCTTCCTCCCTCCAGTCTATCTGTGTCCTTCCTGGCCTGTCTGAGACGCAAAGGTGATAAATGAGCTGAAGAACGAGGGACGGGCGGTAGGTAGGGCCGAGGCTGGACGAGCGAGGGAGCGTTGACGTAGAGAAGGAGAAGAAGGCTGAGAGTGGAAATTATGGGAGAGAGGGAAGACGAGGGAAGCTGCCGAGCGGCGGAGGGAGAGCGAGAGTGGTGAAGGGGAGCAGACAGGAAGGGAGGGAGTGATATATGAGAGAGAGAGAGCGAGAGAGCGGCAGAGGGAAAGTGAGGGAAAGTCATAAATGGGAGAGTGAAGGGGGATAAGGGTGGATGGAGATAGAGGAGGAAAGAGGGAGGGTGATAAAAGAGAGGGAGATAGTGAAAAATGGATGTCGGGGTGAGGGTTCGGAGCGTTAACAGAATAGATGATTGAGATGGGGACGTAATGGTTGTTCTCTCCCGACAAAGGACGGTATTTAAATCTTGAATTGTGTGTGTGTGTGTGTGTGTGTGTGTGTGTGTGTGTGTGTGTGTGTGTGTGTGTGTGTGTCCCTGATTAGCAGTCATCCTAACCAGTGAGGCAATCAAGACATTTGCTCATTATCTCTAATATGGCTGCAGCCCTGCTGAGTTCAGCTTCATGGCGTTTTCTCTCTCTGACTTTGCGGTGAAGTCAACTAGTGAACGTCAGTATCCAGGGGTTGGGATCCAATCTATTTGCAATTATGTGGATAACGCATAATAAATTGAACGAGCAGCCCCTACTGAAGATAATGCACATTTATCTTCAGACGCTCTGATGCTCTCCAGATGAGGAGAACCTCATTTCCAACCAGGTCGCCTTTACTCCTGACATCTGAGCAGGATTTCTCTTTCCTTTGACAAAACACTGATGGCCTCTCGTCACCTCCTCACGTAATATTTACGCCTTTTAAAACTGACAGTAAACGCCTCTTCTCGCTTGTACCTCATCCACCAATATCCTGTAAATCCATTTTTGACAAGTTACTTTCCGAGCTGCCTGCTGCCTGTTTGATTTGTTTGCATTTTCTGGTCGGTTCTGCATGCTAAAGTATTATTTCTGTGTGTGTGCAGTGCCTGTGGATTAGATTGGAGAAGAATTGCATTTGCACTTTGTTTGCTAAAGTGGCACAAATGCTATCGGGCGATTAGATCTGCAGTGCATCTTGGCTGTATTTACACCTGGATGTTTTGCTCTGTGCCATGACAGTCCAGTCGCTCGGGACGCATGTTAATGTTAGATGGAAAGGGGGTCTGAGAGACACGGTTCAGACTTCAGAACAGGGTTCAGCCACTTGGCCAAGCGCACCAGCCTTGGGCTTCCACAGCCTGGCATCCCTGCTGGTGTTCAGCCAAATCAGGCAGAAACCATGCCAAACTATGCCCAGTGTATACATTTCATTAGGAATGGCGCCCTGCACATCTCCATCCCTATTCTCTGCACATCCTACTGCAGACCCCAGACAGCAGATGGTGCTGAATATGGAGGCATGAACACCAACAAACCTCGATGTGAACTTCCCCCGTTAAAGCTACGATGTTCCAGCCGTGCCACCCTTTTAAACTTTTACATTTTGGATTTGAAACTAGGCGGTCGCTTTCAAAGTTTTAATGTTGGGGTGAGGCGCCCCTTCAGCAGGGGATTGCCCGGCCCATCCTTGACCTTTGTCTGGATCGTGGTCGTATTCAGACAGGATCATCCAACTCATACGAGGAAAATATGGGGTGTCATAAAAATTCTGTCAGATTTTATCCCCCGAAGTGACAAGGGCATTAAGGTTCCAGTCCAGAGAGTGGAGGGAAAAACAGGGGCATCATTTAACTGATGACAGAAGAGAGAGAGAGAGAGAGAGAGAGAGAGAGAGAGAGAAAGAGAGAAAGAGAGAATGGAGACAGGACTCCACAAGACAATGTGCAATATTTCTGGGCCCAACAATAACACAATATTGTAGTCAAAATTGGGATTGTGAGGACTCCAACAATCACAACAGGAGGAGCACCGAACTGCAATGTGCTTATTAGAGAGACACCGACAGACAGACAGAGAGAGAGAGTATGAGATGATGAAAGAGAAAGGAAGGAACGAGAGATAGAGATAGGTAGAGACGGAGTGGAACGTCTTTTGTTTTGTGCTGACTGATACCTGGACCTAGAGGACGCACTATTCGTCTAAGCCAACCTACATTTCCACCTTCACTGACTGGTGACACAAACCTTTCATGAAATAGGAAAAAAAAAAACATTCAAAGACACTTCCGATGATCCGTTCCTGGGATTCAATGCCTCTGATGAAGGGGAACCAGAACTTATGAAGTGAGCAGGTCTCGCCAAGAGGGAACGTGTTCAGGAACGCCCTCCAATACTTGGACCGATGGCCATTTTATGTCCAATGCTGGAGGATCTTCTTAATTCTCCTTGTGTCTTTTTTCGGCTCTTCGCACGGAAAAGTCCGAAGGGGCCCCCGAAGGCCACAGTTTCTCTCACACAGTCCAGTTGTAGTCACGGCAAAAGTGAATCTAGTTTTGCCCTCCACCGTTTCCTGTTTGCCTGTTTGCAGTCTTTGATTCTGCAAGTTCAGATTTGGGTCCATTGGTTTGAAACAGCTCTACATTATGTGGAATAGAGTTTCTGCAATGGTTAATCTGTTCTTCAGTACGATGGTATCTGAGAATGGCTTTCTGTTGGTCTCAGGGTCTGAAAGAGAAGAATTGACTCTACTTAATGAGATGCAAAGGACAGAGTTACAACGCTGCAGTTCAGAGCTGTTGAGAGGTGAAAATGATAGTGCATACTAGGTTGTGTAGGTGCATAATGTTTGCTCATATAAAGACTCTCCGATTCTGATGGTGATTGCACACAGCATGTGTGCCCTTTGGGAAACTTCTGTCTTCTAGCTCTAATTTCGACATTTGTTTTTGCTGTACTCTCCAAATAACAATTATTCCCCAGCTGTGGGAAATATCCCATTCTCCCAAGACTAATTCAAAGCCTTAATTTAGCTTTGTAAGCTGTCTTTGGACTTTGATGATGATTATGATCCCTGTGGTGAAATTGGATTGTTGCAACAGCAAAAAGTAATCTGATGGAGCCAACAAAACGAGCATAGAAACATGAATAGAGGAAAAGTATTTAAATGGGGCATGATATAAGACGAGAGCTTTTGGATAGAGACTAAAGGGTGTGTTCCTCACCTGTCCTGAGGTTCGAAGAGTTGGTTATTGCAGAAGGCGATGCAGGGCTGGTCTTAGACGTTGCTGCGCAGTAGCCCCCCCTGTGGGTGCTCGGGAGTACTGCACTCTGAGGAGTTCTTGGCTTTGTCCTTGTTGTTGTTGGGCTCGTTGTCTTTAATAATGTCGTACTGACGACAGAACAGGGCGATCACCCCTGGGAGAGGAAGAGGACACACTAATTATATAGTTAGAATTATAATAATGTGATACCTCGTTGATTCCTGTAGGGAAATGCTCTTTTCTGTGTTCCCCCCTCCACAGGGAGGTCAGAGGTCAGGTTCAGCTACAGAACAGCAGCCCTGCAGCTGGGAGGGATCCAGCAGGGAGGATGCTCGCTGAACCCTGAACCTGGGCCGTCCAGTGGAAGGACAGTAACCACAAGGACACCCCCCCCTCCCCCACCGTCCCTTTTGTTATGTTATGTTATGTTATCTTAATTATTCTATTGTTTAATTTAACACCATTTGTGCATTGTCAACCGAAATTTACAGTCACGCCAATGCATTGAATTTGAACTAACAGGAGAAAAGGGGCAATTTTACCTGAGTGTTACACTGATTTTTAAAATTTCTAGAAACAGCCTGCACTAATTATTTATTTTCATTTGTTTACTTTGGTTATATCGTATATTGACATTATATGAATTCATTATAACATAATTTTTGCTTTGTAAATTTATAGTCAAGCCAGTGCAAACATTTTGAAGTTGAACTGAATTGAAAAAGCAATTTAAGTTACTATGCGGATTTGTTTTTTCCATATCCATCCTGCAATGATCGTTTCTTTTTTGCATAACTGAATTCATTATTTGAATACTTCTTGTCTTTTTCTCTCTTTTTAATTGGAGCCATATTAGCTGAGGTTCAGGAGCAGGACCACACCTCAATCACTCCCCTTCCTGTCGTTTCCCTTTAAATGCCTACCTGCCCAGCATACCTGTTCATTCCTCGTTTACCTGCCCCACCCTCCCTCCCCTTTCTCTCGATCTCTCTCGCTCTCCCTCTCTCTCTCCACTCCTCCTCTCTACTACAGGGCCCCCTGCCCCTGGGGTCTGCTGCTGTGCCCGGGAGCAAGGGCGGATCCGTCGCCGAAACCTTCCCCACACCGCAGATGATTCGCCTACATCTCTCCATCCTCCATTCATCTCAGTCTCCTCTTCATCATTCATATCTGTTAAATAAACATCCTCATTTGCATTCAATCGATGGTGTGGTCCTTGGCTCGTGAAAGAAACACTGTAGCCCCATACACTTTGAAATACTAACACACAGACGTTTTATTAACAGATGGAACAGATGTTATCTAGGCCTACTAGTTATTTACTTCTATTATCTTCATTCCATTGTAGTTCCATGCTTCGGCAATACTGTTCATCTATCATTCACGTCAGTAAAGACTGAACTGAATTGAATTGAACTGCGAGCGGCAGAGACGTGAATAGGGTGAAGCGACGAAGACGGAGATATGAAGCCGATGGTGAAGATAGCCGCACGAAGCCTGTAGTCAAAGAGATTAAAAACCAGGCAGAGAGGAGAGACAGATGAGGAGAGAGATAGACAGAGAGTGAGAGTGTGGAAATGGAGAAAGGGAATAATTCATGACGGCGGAGCAGGATGTGGAGGGTGGGTGGGTGGGAGGGAGGGAGGAGGCAGCTGGTCCAACCGGGCTTCAGTCTGGGCGTTCTGCTTATGTCAGCCTCTGCTCGTCTGATGACTGCGATACCAAAGGGCATGGTGGGATATCTCACTGTGATATCCCCCAGCATGCCCCGCGGGCCCAATTAAAGCCGAGAAAACACAATTCGCCTCCTTCACTCCTCTGGTTTTTTTCACCGTCCTGCCCTCCTTTTTCCGCTTCTCTCAACGCGATCACTCAGTTTTTCCACCTTTTCTCTGTTGCTCTCTCTCTCCCTCTCTCTCAGTCTCTCTCTCTCATGGGTAATTGCTGCTACTGTATATGCTATATACAGCATTTGGGCCGTATTTGTATCTCATTAAAGTGGGTTAGGAGAGAACATTTATAACTCTCTGCCTGTCTGTGAAGCGGTTCATATCTCTGCACATATACCGCTAATGAGTCGAAGTCTCCATGCATGTAAACATCGCTAATGTGTCTTTGTACTGTTTTTCTGATGGGATACTGCTGCGTTCAGGTTGCATTTGGATGAATCCTATGGCTATACTGACATGCAGCTTTGTTTACGTAAAGGTTAGAGATCTGAAGCTGAAAGGATGTTCTAGTGGAGTTTCTAAAGCATTAAAAATGTGTAGCGGGGATTTTGAAGCGTGTCACATTTATGATGTGTGGGAATCTGATCCACTTAGGGGTCGGGATCCACCTCGGACTCTGCATTGTGTCATATATGCATATATGATTATACAGAATTACATTGACACTTGACTTTAAAATGCATCTCTGGTATACACAATGAAATCAGACTTTACTTTCCTTCGCTAAAACAGATTCAGGTCTTTAAAATTGACAGAAAACAACTTGCTTGTCCACCATCCACAAGTATCCTGACAATCCATTTTTGACAAGTATGTTACTATCTGAGCTGCCTGCCACCTGTTACATTTGGTTTATTTATATATAATGTGTTTTTGCTTCATCCAATCACCCAGGATGCATGTTAATGACAGGTGTAGTAGCACTTAGTCGCACTTTCACCTCTGTTTGTCCATTATTTACTTCACAACATTGCATAAACGAACATGGTACTTTTGGTGAATGGTAGAAGCCAGCATTAAATCATCCCAAAAGCACCGCAACTACTTATATCACAGAGAGATGAAACAACCGTCACTCTCTGTAACACCACAGTACCTCAATCAGAGAGCTTATTTGCCCAAAAAGTCAGTGGATTCCCATAAGGCCTGCTGTGATAAAGGTATGTTGCTGAAGAGGACTATTACCTGCCCACATGATGAGCACCACTACAATGATGATGAGTTCTCCTGCCCTCAGCTGGGCCGCCTGACCAACCTCCTCCATCGTCACCTCGTCTGGGGAGAGAGAGCACACAGCCACACACACACACACACACACACACATACATGCAATCAATCAAGTGCCACGGAGGACAGCACGATTCACTGTCCCAGAGAGCCAATGTGAAATTGCCATCCATCTGAAACTCTACAGGGAAAGATAAAAGAATCAAACAGGGTAACAGGGAGCAGAGAGGCTGCCTAGTGTAAATTCTCTGCTCTGGCCAGTGTAATTAAAGCTGGGTTAGACCAGAGGTAGAGCTGCAGAGGGAGGGAGAGAGAGAGAGAGAGAGAGAGAGAGAGAGAGCTGGATCCCAACCCAACCACTCATTGCGTGTCCCTTGACAGGATTCTGGCAGCAGAGGCATAATGCCGATCAGAGGGTCAAAGGTTTGGAGACACTCTGGACCACAACCTCTTGCTCTGTGTTGCCAGCACCAGGCATGGTGCAACCCCATTTACCCCGGTCCAAATGTCTCCCTCTTTCCTGAGCATTTCCATTTTCCCCTGCCTTTTTAGAGAGAGCCTGAAGTACAAGTGCTGCTGTACTAGTATCCACAGGGTGGCCTGAACAGCCTCAAGACATCGCTGTCGTTTTGTTGTTTTTACTCACATCTTGAGTTAGTATGCGAAAACTCTGAGGAAATCTTGACCACATATGGTGAGGCAAGAAGGGGCTGGTCAAAAACCTCCTTGAGTAAACACAAAACAGATATATATGAAAGCTAGGGACTCAAACGTTTGATTTTGTTGTTATAATCAACACTCCATACCTACATACATATCTGCGATTATGCTCATAGTCGGAGTAACCATAATTACAGTAAGATATGTTAAGTACTGCGATGTTAATCACATTATAAAGGCATGTATACACCTACATCGCATTTCTTCCAGTGTGACCAAGTTGCACATGAACCAAAGAGGACATCATATCACGCATATCAATAAACGTCACACGCAGGCAACCCAAGTTCTGCAGGTAGTACCAGCGAGGCTGTGATTGGTTGATCACGGCGTCTGCTCCTTTCCAAAAGACAAAAGTGTCAAGAGGACGGCATTTTGCAGCTGGAATAGGCCAATAAAAATGGCAGCAACAGATATGAAATGGGAGTACAGCATAGTTGTCACTTGTGATAGAATTTGCTGATGGTGGGACAATAGAAGTATAAAGTGGCGGGACGGATTTAGAAACTAGGCTACCCACAACTCTGCAAAAAATCGAATAACCACAAGTAGCATGTAAACAGGATTTGGAATTGCCGATTCATGTAAACATCTTAATCGGAGTAATGCCTTTCTCTGACTATTACATAATCGTTAATTAGTGTGCATGTAAATGTAATCATTGATTACGTTTACATGCACACTAATTAACGATTAACTTATCCACACTATTCCTCAGCTACTACAGCTTACTACTACAATTTATGGAACTGCCACAGCAATATCTTTTAAACTCTTGCTCACCTTGTAGCAACTCATAATGCAATAACTGCACATATTGTTATCTATATACTAAAAACTGTAATAAAGCCTCAAAATGAAATACCCATAATGTAGTAAAATGCTGCACACATAACAGTATAACCTTGTGGCAGATAATATTAACATTCAACATTAAACATTCAACTGTTCAGATGACAGCCTGATGTTACACCAAAACTCTGCAACTTCATTATAGTGCAGATCATCCTCTCACACCACCTCTAGTCCAGATTCAAGGATTTAGCTTGGTATTTTTTAACTATGGGTCAGGGGAGACTTTTCTCAGGTCTTGGCTCTTGAGTCTCTGAGGCTTTCCCCTGCTTCCCTGCCAGTCGCCATCCATCATCTGCACTGTTCTGGAGTTGGCTTCTTCTTCGTCACGGTTTGTTTTTGGTGATGGCAGGCAGTCTACCGAGGAGTTGAAGACGATGGACAATGGATGATGGACGATGGACGATGGACGATGGACGATGGACGATGGACGTTGGACGCCGGTCCTCCTCCTTGTTGCTCTCAGAGTTCCTGTTGCCATGGTAATCCTACTCTGCATGCGGTGAACTGTGGGCTCCATGGAGCGCCGCGGCAGGCTGTGTACTCCAGATCCTCAGTGTCCTCTGGAGAAACCCCGGGCTCGTCAGACACTTGCTCTGACTGCAGGCAAAGGGCAGCAGGCGCTCTGGAGCTGTGAGCCTTACCAGGAACACAAGCACCTACTGGGCCACAGGAACACAACACACAGCTTTTTGCTCTTTGAAGTGTTTTTCTTCTTTGAAATGGTTTCTATGTGGGCGGTCTGTGATACAGTGGGTTAAGATGTGATAACTGATAATGTAATAACTACCGCATCATGTCGTAACGTGTCAAAATGGACTAAAACCTGTTCATGTAATAGCTTTCCATATAGTGTAACAGACTGATATTGTAATATATTGTTACATACAATTACTGCATTATAAGGGCTATAACATTTTATAAGGGTTTTTTAATAATTACAATATCAATCTGAAGATGATATTGCTTTACCCAGCAAGTTATTATATTAAAAGTTTATTACATTTCCAAACCATTCAGAGGAATATTTTATTTGATTGACAGTGTGTATAATAATTACATTAAAAGGGATATATATATATATTTTTTTTTTTGTTATTACATAAAAATGGTTTATAGTTATTAGATTATTCAGCCATTTGTTACAGTTTTTTTATTACCTGTTCAACCTACTGAAATGGTTGAAATGTTTGACCAATATTACATTATTCAGCAGTTATATTATCAGCTGCCACAAAGTGTATATCATGTTCTTTCTTTATGAGTATGAGCCATCTCATAACTTATTCTGCATGAATTTCTCTTTCTCTCTCTCTCTCTATCTCTCTCTCTCGCTCTCTCTCTCTCTCTCTCTCTCTCTTTCTCCCTCTCCCTCTCTCTCTCTCTCTCATTTTTCTGGTCAATGTTCCACCAGCAGCAGTGTTTCCCAAAGTCATACAGAGACATATAGCTTATGTTTAGCCTTTGCACATTCAGCTATACACCAACTGTGTCCCCAATCTCAACTTTCAGAAGTGGCTCACACTGCTCGCTACCCACCCAGCATGGTGCATTTTGGCTGGAAGAACATTGTGGGAATAACAGGAAAACCAATTCTCAAAGTTGAAGTTTTTTAGAACAAGTGCTGCTTGATGGATAATAAGTATGTTGAATTGTAGAGTGGCTTCTAAAGCTTCAGAAAATGCCTTGACTCATATTTTATGCTGTACTTTTGTCGATTGTACTACATTATAGGCACTATCACATTCAGTTTCAATATGTGCAGTTGTCCCATTCTGAGCAGCTACAGACAAAGAGCCAGACGGAAACATCAACAGACAGACGGACAGACAGAAGCACAGACAGACATTACATTGCCTGCAGATACTAAAACGGTGTCAGGCTGATTAATACCCACTTAGAAGGGGAGGAGAGCAGTAATGGCCGGGAGATTTAATCAGGACGGCTAATGAATGCTACCCCCTCACACACACCCTCACACACACACGCACACACACACACACACACACACACGCATACCGAGGGAGTTCCATCAAAGTCGGAGCAAAACAAAACGCGAGTCTGCCCCCGTCCACATCAAGACAAATGATCTCACCTGCACTGCAAAATGACCTGTTAAGACGGATATTTTTTTTTTTTTACAGTGCATACGCCACTTTAACTCTCTCGCCCCTCACAGGGAGCGGACTGAACTACCACCCAGGGCGTGATTCATGGGAAACACGCCGCTGGCCCGATGTCTCCTCACTGTTTCCTGTCTTATCACCTCGCCGCTGATGAGCGTTTAGCATTTGGCTCCGGCCCCT
This sequence comes from Centroberyx affinis, assembly GCF_046629955.1. Classification (NCBI taxonomy): domain Eukaryota; kingdom Metazoa; phylum Chordata; class Actinopteri; order Beryciformes; family Berycidae; genus Centroberyx; species Centroberyx affinis. Next base: position 104,833 of record NW_027279898.1, read on the forward strand.
CTGAAGCGGCGGCGGCGGCGGCGGCTCTTGGCACAGTTAAACTGGGTCGCCGAGGACACCGATAAAATTGGAAAAGCGCTGCGAGTCGCTCCAGATAACGGCGCAGGCCCGTGCATCTGAGGAACGAGGAGTTAGATTGTGTGTGTGGGAATTGGGGGGGGGTGGGGTGGAGGGTTGGGGGGAGGGAGGGAGGGGGTGTTCTCACAAAGACAGCCGCGTCCGTGTTTTATTAAATCGCCAAATAGCCCTTTTTTCCTCGTCCCTGATGCTCCCCCATTGTGCTGGAAACAAAACATTAGCACTCTGTGTCTGTGTGTGTATGTGTGTGTGTGTGTGTGTGTGTGTGTGTGTGTGAGGGAAAAAGAGAGAGAGCCTAAAGATTTTTCCTTTTGGGGTTTTTTTGTGTAATCCCATTTGTGTGTTCCAGGTATGAGTGTGTGTAGGTGGGTGTACATGTGTGTATGACTGTGTGTGTGCATGTAACTGCGAGTAGAGGAGTTTGTGTGTGTGTGTGTGTATGTGTGTGTCCCTGTGTACATGTTCCTGCCTGCATATGTGTGTTTTTGCATGTGTTGAGGACCCCAGGAAGACTAGCTGTCATTAATTTGCCAGCTAATGGGGATGCTAATAAAACAATAAAACAATTTTGTGTGTGTGTGTGTGTGTGTGTGTGTGTGTGTGTGTGTTCCTGTGTTTCTGTGTGCATATGTGTGTTTTTGCACGCGTTTTACCAATCTACCTACCTGTGTGTGTGTGTGTGTGTGTGTGTGTGTGTGTGTGTGTGTGTGTGTGTGTGTGTGCGTCTGAGAACAAAGCAATCAGTCATATTTTCAGAACAGCATTACTTTTTCCCTTGAAAGTCCCAATCTTCATATAACTTATAACAGTTTGATCCTACTTACTATCATATATACTATGAATTTACATATAAAAGATTCATATCAGCCCTAAAGAAAGTGGGTAAATCCTATTCTGCAAATGAAACTGAAAAAGTGAATGAGTTTAGGTGGATTTACCCTCCACTACATCCCTGTATGTATGTATGTATGTACTGTATATGCGTATGTGTGTGTGTGTGTGTGTGTGTGTGTGTGCTGTGCCACTCACCCGGGCTCTTGGAGGCCAGCTTCTCCGACTCTTTGGGCGTTCTGAAGAGGACCGGCTCGCTGGGAGGGCTGCTGCCGCCCATGCTGATGCTCTGCACGTGCACGATGTACTCCGTGTCCTCGTCCAGGTCCCACAATGCACAGGAGCGCGTGGTCGTGTTCACTTCCTGGATGAACCGCAGCATGCGCACGTCCTTCTTCTGCGGCCGGGCGATGACGGAGAAGAGGGGGAGGAGGAGGAGGAGGAAGAGGAGGAGGAGGAGAAGGCATTAGGTGCCAGGAGGCAGTTTGAGGTGGGACGAAACGCTAAAGCCTCTTATGAGCTGCAGATATTAGAATGGGAAACTTTATTGATCCCTGGAGGGAAATTCTCTTTTTTTTTGTATCCCCTCCACAGAAAGGTCAGAAAGGAAGTTTGACTCATAATATCTAATATTACACTTTAATAAAAGTTGGATATCTGCCAGTCAGTGTCATCCATCTCTGATGTGATGGATATGATGCAGTTTGTTTGACTACATATTTATTATTATTATTATTATTATTACTAGTAATAGTACTAATATCATCCTTTCAGTGGGTTTCAGTGGAGAGATTTAGTGTCCCAGTCTAATTGCTGTGTCAGAGGCTTTCCCACTGTTCTAAGACTCAATTCTGGTGGAAACACTGTTTTTTTTTGGGACGTTTTTGGCATGAAAATGTTCAAATTTGAAGATATTAAAAATATCAGTCCTGCAAAACCCATATCGGCTGAACCCTACAGTCACAGGTCAGGTTCAGCTGCTTCAAGGTAAGATGAAAGGCTCTTCCGCTCGTTAACGCAAATTTACCGAACGCGTCCCTCTTATCAGCTGCAGATTCTGGGGTAAAAAAAATAAAAAATATGATGGAAAAGTCCAATTTGCCCGCTGACGATGCTCCTTGTTAAAATTCAGCAAATTGCCTTCTGTTTAGAGCTGATAGGGTGCAAATGCGTACAACGTCTCTCTTGGTTAACAGTCGGGGGGGAAAAAAAGCTGAAATAAAGCCTGCTGGCGTTTTTCTGCAATGTAATTATGCTTAAAAAAAAAGGAGTGCCTCTCAGACCAAATACTCTCCACTAGCAGGGTACATCATTATCCAACTAGGACTGCTTGCTCAGGTCAATTGGCTCCCGTTAGATCAAGAGCAAATTTCCTTAGGGGCACTTTTATTTACAGGCCAATTACAGAGTGGAATTCCTTAACGTTTTTTTTTTAAATGGCACTTATACAAAATAAATACACGTTCAAAAAGCAGCTGAGAGAGCGTTTACACCACTGACCGAAACAGTGATTTAACGAACTGTCTAACAGTGATTTAACTAACTGTATTTATCCATTAAAGATCGCTTTTATGGGATTTCTCCTATCTGTTGAATTCCCCGGAGTGCTATAGACACTAGAGTACTGTTGACTTGGATTCTCTGTTGATGCAGTTTGAGTTTCTGTAGGTGGCGCTCTGTTCTTTTGTCTGTTCAGCCATGGTGGCTATCACTGCTCATGCTAACTACCCAGTTCTTCTTCTAGTTATTCCAAATAAACCGGAAATGTAAGTGAGTGAGTGATAGGGAGTAGCAAAGCAGACATTTATTTACATGAAGAAGTCACAGGTGCAGATCACTTTAAAGCAGTGGTTCTCAATGCAAACTGATGAATTGTTAAACTTCACCGTTATTAAATTTACAAGAACACAATTAGAGAATGTAGAAGAATGACTGTTTTGATCATAGTTTCTCTGTTATCTCTCTACCTACGATACAGACAGTCATGGGATTCTGGACAAAATCATATCTGACAGTAAAAATATTCTCAGATTTGGGTTCGAGAGACAAAATCACATCAAATGGGGGTCTGTGGCTCTAATGTGGACTAAATTAGGGGTCCTTGATATGAAAAAGGTTCATCACTGCTTTAAAGGATAATACCAGTGTCATTTTATGTTTTCCCTATCGCCATTAATGCCTATGATGAGTCTAACCCCACCTATTTGCTACAGTCTCTGTCTGCTGCAGGTTTGCCTGACTTCCAGGAACTCATAGGCTCCCATTGTTTTCAAAAATCCATTCGAAACAGCTTGCAGAGCCGTACTGCTGCCTCGACTCCGCTAATCCATCATTTTAAATGACACGACTATTCAAATTTTTCCTAACATGACTTCATGACGCCACAGTCACTGCAGTTACAGTCCTGTCAGAGGCAGTTCCATTCTGCTAGTCGAACGTGAAGAGATCACTGCTCGTCTCCAGCTTGACTCCCACTCCCACCTTAAGTTCCATTTTGCCTCTTCACTGCCACCAGAAGCATGTAACAGTGCGCCCTCATGGAAAAAGTGAAAATAGTCCCCCTTAAACGAGTAATTAGCTGCTGACTGTGGCAAATACATCAGTGGGTTCTCTTCATAGGCAATAATGGCGATAGGAAAATAGTAATTAAATACACTTCACACACATGTGACACACACACACACACACACGTACTAAACACACTAAAAAGGCACCTGTTGGGTGATGGCGAATCCAATGACGGGGTCTCCCTCCAGGATTTCCCATGTGACCACCGCAGAGTTGACCTCCAGCTCTCTGATCGTCACATTGAGCGGAGCAGACAGCAGGGTGTCTGATGTACACCCACACACACACACACACACACACACACACACACACACACACACACACACACACCACAGCCAAAGAGATCAGAACAGACAGGTCATGAATATTCTGTCTTTACACCCTCGTAATACATAGGTGCCACTATGTAGACCTGCACATCTTCCCCTCTCCACTCCTCTCTCTCTCTCTCTCTCTCTCTCTCTCTCTCTCTCCCCTTGCTCTCTCGCCCCGCCTTCTTTAAGATGTTCTCCTCTCCTCCCACAAATTAATCTTTCTCCCTTCATTAACACCAGGCCTAATTAACCACACACGGGTCTCTTGGTGTTTCCCTCGATAAGCCTCCCCCTCTCTCTCTCTCTCATCTTTCTTTCTCTCAGTGTTTCCCGCTCTCTCTCTCACACACACACACACACACACACACACATACACGCGCATTCCCCTCTTCACCCTCTCCTCTCTTTCTCACTTTCTTTCTCCCACGCACATCTCATTAAGTGTGAGTCATGGCGCTGCATTCTCTCGTGTCACATTTGCCACTTGTTTTTTGGGGGTTTGGGTCAAAAAGCTTGCATCCCAGAATGCAATGCGTTGGTTGATTAGTTGTTTACTGTAACTACGGTTTTTTAATAAGATTCAAATTACAGTGTTTTAAGAAGCAATAGTGAAAACACAGCCATAATAGTAGTGTTTGGGTGTATAGGGAGCATAGAATAGAGTAAATGCACATTGGGAGGGTGTGTGTGTGTGTGTGTGTGTGTGTGTGTGTGTGTGTGTGTGTGTGTGTGTGTGTAACGGCCTTGTGAGATTGAGCCGAGACCACCTCAAGGCCTTTGATGATCAGAGTCAGGGCTTTATATCCCACGAGCCCGACTTCTCAAAGCAACCAACAAACCAGACCTTGACATACCGGAGCACACACACACACACACACACACACACACACACAGGTATACACACACACAAACAGCGTTCCACTGTGCATCCATTCTATTATGTGCTGTAAATGGGGAAGCACATGCATTAATGCCAGAAAAATATTCAAATTAGTTCATTTTACTCTGAAGTTCTAGCCAACACACGCCCAGAGTTTCGACAACATCAGGGGCATTCTGGGAAATAAAATGAACTAATCTGAGTGTTATTCTGCCATTAACGCAGGTGCTTCCCCAATTGGGAGTCATCATGGCAACTGTTGGTATGGAAATGCATCGACTACACCCACCGTGTCACACACACACCGCTCTCTCTTTGTGTTTACCCTCCAGATTACCACCAGAAAGCGCAGCCTGTCACATCCGGCAAATTAGATCTGCACGTCCCCCTCACACCTCCGCAAACAGTCGACGCCCCGGCCGCCGACTTGTTTGCGGAGTCGATAAAATAATGGCATTACGGGGAAAAGGAATGTAGTCCCTCGCTCCGCTTTGCTCCCCGTCTGCTCAATGCTAACTCAATCAGCAGAGTACAGCAGAGAGAAGCCGGAGTGTTGCACAGTGTTGGCGGAATTAATATTTTGTGTGGGGGAAAAACTCTCTCCGAGGCTCCCTGAGGCTCCTTGTGTGTTTGCCGAGGCAGAGTGGCTGGGTGTGAGTGAGCGTGTGTGTGTGTGTGTGTGTGTGATACAATGCTACAGTAGGAGTCCCTGTTTGCTTTGCTGTTGACTAGATGTTTTCCGAATGCCTCCACTGTTTATCTTCCTGACTCGGGTATAGGAGTCACACACATGCACACGTGTACACACACACACACACACACACACACACAGGCACGCACACACACAACAATACCAGAGAGGGATTCCCATCCATTTTTATGCCGTTTGCTGCCAAAGCCGAAGCTGGCTGCAGAATCACAAAACTCCCCTCTCAAGGCTCCATCCTTCTCCAGCCTCTGGAAACCAAATATTCAATCTCTTCAGGCCGAGATAAACCCCAAACGGCAGATATGGGATTCTCACAGATCTATCTCTCATCTCTGTGTGATGTAATGTAACCGAGATCTTCTAGAGATAAATGTTCTCCTTGGATACAAAACACTGCAGGTTAATAATATCCAATATCGTTAAAGATATTCGAGGGGCTATCCATATCCATGCATGATACATGATCACTGGAGGATGGTTATACTATATGAAGAGGTTCGTGCCTACAGTATTACTCATCTTCATCAATCTAATTCCATATCAGGACATTGATGGATGGTGGAGTTGTAAAGGCAATTAAGTTTTCAGGTGGGGCAGCACACTGCAAAAAATCTTAACATCATAACAAGTCAGTTAATACCAGTGAGTCTTGAAATCGTATTTTTCTTAAAATAAGTGAAAAAATGAGATCTTTCCATTTCTTTCCAATGCAAATTGACCTGTTATCAGATTTTCAAGATGTTGACACTGGAACTACTTCAACCAGCTGGCAAATATTTCCACATATTTTCACATTTTAAGACTCAAGTATTAGATAAAATGACTTGTTAAGACACTTGCAGGTCATTATTGTAAAAGAGAATGTGTTCTCAACAACCTACCTGGTAAAATAAAGGAAATAAATAAATAAAAAAGGAGATTTTGAGACAGTGCAAAGGTTCTGCCTTGCTGCTGTGTGCTGTGCAAGTGTCTGGTAGCTACATTACCTGCACACACACACACACACACACACACAGATCCATGACACACTAACAATCTATGACTAAAGGATCCACTACACTGTAAAGCACCACACATCACATTAAACACCATTGATCCTCTCATTAACACATCCCATACGCTACATAGCAGCAGCACCTATTGCTTAATTGGCTGTGATCAGCTCGTAAATCACTGCCCATTGACAGGTGCAGGCCTTTATCCGTGATGATCGGCTCATCAACCTGTGGTAAAACTCACCGGCATTAACGGAGCCCACCGAGAGGCAGCCCAGCAGGAGCAGCAGCACCGCCGCCGCAGAGAAGCCCGGTTCACCCATCCTCCTCCTTCTTCTAGCGACGCTTCACATCCTGCACGGCCCATGTATAATATCCCATTTAACGGGAGGGAGGAACCATCTCGCTCGGTACCGGAGCGGGACTTGTTGTGCCGGGGATTAAACTGAACTTGGCCGCCGCATCGGAGAGCGCAACAACAACCGGAGGAGGAGGAGGATGAGGAGGGGGAGGAGGAGGAGGAGGAGGAGGAAGAGAGGGTTTTTTTTTTGGTGCCGTGCGGTTGGTGTCTCGGTGCCTCGGTGGCTCCGCCGGCAGACCCAGTCCCGTCTGCCGGTAACGGAGCGGCGTGGAGATCCTTACTACGTGGAGAGGTGTGCGGAGCGGTGCGTAAAAGCAGTGCGCAAGTGCTGCAGAGTGCAACGTGCACAGCCGAAATGATGGTCTCTCTCTCTCTCTCTCTCTCTCTCTCTCTCTCTCTCTCTCTCTCTCTCTCTCTCTCTCTCTCTCTCTCTCTCTCTCCCTGTGTGTGTGTCTCTCTCTCTCTCCTGTAGATAATGTAATAGCTGTCGGATAATGAAATAACTTGTCAAAATGTAATCAAAATGTAATAACATGTCCTTCTAAATGAGTCAAAAATGTAATAAAACGTCTTAATTGATGGCTATGTAATAAAATCTCCAGACATTACAGATATTATAATAGTTAAAAAAAAAAAAAAAAAGTTACACCCCTTCAAATATATAAATTATCGAGTTATATAATAATGTAGGATATTGCAATGTCAGGAAGAAAATACTATATCAATATTTCTACATCCATCTCTCCCCCAAAGCAGGTGACAAAATTAATGTCATTCACTATAGAGCAGTAACAATAAGAACAGATTAGCTATCTACAGTGTTATTATTCTTCCTTCAGTATTGTTGCTCGCTCTCTCTCTCTCTCTCTCTCTCTCTCTCTCTCTCTCTCTCTCTCTCTCTCTCTCTCTCTCTCTCTCTCTCTCCCTTTCTCACCTGTGGCAAGACATCATCAATGATTGCTCTTCCCCTAACAAAACATCACTTTATATATTCTCAATAGGGCTTAAAGTGTGTCTATGATGCTAAATAGTGAGCTTATTATGACTTTCATACTTGGTATTTCTCTCTGCTATGGTTAGAATATTCCTATAGGTAATCATATCATTTTTGCTGTGAAATTATCCTTCTCAAATATATGATAGTGCTAGTCTAGTCTAGACTAGAGTATTGGCCAATTTGATCAAAGTACGGTATTTATGAAACTGGGTATTGAAGGGGAAATCTGACATAAAATGACCAAGATTTACTTTCAATTCATTTCTCTCTGTGGTCCAGGACTGTGACCTAGGGAAGAGAACCTGCTGGAAATTTGTAAAGCGCATTCACAATCAGTATGAAAACCACTCTCTCAACCACTCTCTGCTGGATAAATTGTGTCTGGCGCAGGCTAAAATACTGCCTAAAATGGCACAAGATTCAATAAAACAAAAATGTGTGTGTGGGTGGTGGGGAGAACTAAAGTAATTTAAAGTGAAATCAGAAGACAAACAGACTCCAAATTAAAGCAATTGGGGGAGCAATCAGAGATTTGGGGTGGGCAACTTTTTATTCATATCACAGTGTGCTTTACTGCAGTCTAGGCTGTTTTCCTTGTTTAAATGTCAGACTACTGTGTATAACCTATATACATACATGAGCTAATTATGAACTATTATGAACTAACTATATACATACATGACCTAAGTATGAACTAACTGTATACCTTGTTTTTCAAATACTTCTTATATCACTTAGTTGTGACTGCCTACATTCAAAGTCTATGAATCCTGGCTGAGTGGATACAGGATGGCAGCACAGTGGAAGGACACTGAAAGCTCCATTGGACCCCCAGAGTGCAGCATTAAGCAGCAAGCGCTTTGCAAATGATGGTGATATTTTTTGTTTTTGTTTTTTTGCTAATCTCTCAGGTCAGGTCTAACAGGCTGTGACAACCGCACTGTACAAGTGACACAAGTGACATAAGTTATCCTGTCCAACCAACTAATCAGAAATCAGGATGTAGGATATATCAGGTCTATAAGCATGGAATTGTGACCCCATTATCTGGTCTATACGCAGGGAATAGGGGTCCGATATCTGGTCTATAAGCAGGAAACAGGGGCCCCTATGTGTCACTGAATAGCATTCACTGTTCACACGTAACTAGGGGCCCTGGAACAAGAGCCCTGGGACAAGAGACATAGATTACACAGATCAATAGACGATTAGCATTCCCTACAGAAGCCACTTAATGTCTCTTTCATTTCAATGAGGAGAGGAGAGATGGGGACAGGGAGGCAGGATGTGCTACTCTCTCTGTCTTTAACTCTCTTTCCTCCTCTCTCTCTTTAGCTGAAGGTTATGAGAATGATCTTGTTCGCCTTGGCCAACAACAGTCATATCTCTTCTCTCTGCTACTGACAGTTTTATCACTCAGCGCAGGTTCAAATGAGTGAAATCTCCTCAGCAAACCTCAGGTTTCAGCAGTTCCGGCATGCAAAGACGACTTTCCCCTTTTCGCATTTTGTGGACCTCATCTGTTATTTTCACGGTCCATGGCGTTGTGATTCAAAACGAGATTTATATATTTTGGAGAAACTCCTTCATAGGTTAATGTGTTTGGTGTGCATAAGAGCAGTGATATAGGAAATTGTATGCAGGTACAGCGAGAGTTTTACTGTGTCAGGGAATAAAAGAGATGAGTTAAAAGACTACTGAATTGAGGAAGATTGTTGTTTGACCTCTGCACAAACACACATGTGCCTACTGTAGCCTACATCACATAGCATCACTGTGATAGTCCTATAATGTTCCTATAGTGTGTCTGTGGTACACAGCAGTGAGTTTAGTGACTGTGCGTCCACATATATATATGTAAATATATATATTTTTTTATCTTATATGGTATTATTATAGAGGGCTTTCAGGTAGTTTGCATTTCAAAATGTACAACTTGGTCATCTCATCAATAGGCCTATATATGGTTTTGCCACGATACATATGATAAATCTTGCGTTTAGATAATGTCAGTTTGCTAGCTAGCTAGTGTTAGCTATCACCATTTTGTTGTATCTAATTTGCACACTAGCTAACATACAGTATCTAGTAGATGTTAAAGGTTCCATATTCTTCACTTTACAGTGTTTCATTTTTTGTCTTGAGGTCCATTCAAAGCTGTGTGTGTGGTGTCATGTACCAAAAACACTCTCAATCCATTTTTACACATTTTTTCCAGCATCTCTCTGAGCCTTACCAAGAACAGGCTGTTTCTGTCGCTGTGTCTTTAAGGCTCATTAATATTTACAACCCATCTGTTCTGATTGGCTAACCGTTTCAAGAGTGAAACGTGAGACACCGCAGCCCGGCAGCTACAGGTAGGGAAAACTCTCCGGTAATAAACAATGACAACCGCTCAACCGCTTTGAAAAAAACACGTTGTTAGTCTGTTATTTCTTACAGAAATGATAATGCGCGGACCTTTGTGACGCCACAAAGTTACAGAAGTCCAAACGGCTCGTTTAGAGGCTCGCTTTTCTAATATGGATTGTGTGGATTTATTTGGCGACCGTGCGTTTTGATACTTCCACCATGTTTAGATAGACCATCCAACTCCTTTATAATCAAAGAGGCAAGGGGAATCCTGTTTTCCACAATATGGGACCTTTAATAGTGGCTAGTCCCATATTAACATTGGCTACTTAACTAAATTAGCCTGCTGGCTAGTTAACTACTGGCTAACAAAGCCACAAACCAACAGTTTGTTAAGGTTAACTGAACTGACTCTTCTCAAGCAACAACTCTGCTTTGGAGTAGAAGTTAGGGCTAAAGACAGTTTACTGTGTCACAGTGAACTTAATCTATAATGAAAAATCACTATTATTCCTACAATATTCCTATAAGGACTGTAGTGTGTCTGTGGTACTCAATAGTGAGTTTAAAGAGGCCTTATTGTAGCCTACTGTATGGGCTCTTTCTGATAAGAGTGTTAATGGTATGGAGTGTCACAGGGAACATTACAGCTGACCTACAGAGCCTGCTGTGCTGCGTCTGGAGCTTAAGGGGAGCTGATGGGGGACAAACAGGCCTGAAGTGGCCTTAATCCATCTGAAGTCGCTGGGGAATGAGGAAGTTTGCAGTCGCTTTGAAGTAGCGTTATCATTCACTTTTTCCTCGCCTCCTCTCCCTGCTAACCCCAAACTGCCCCCGGACCATTTTAATTACCATGTATGTTTGTGTGTGTGCGTGTGTGGGTCCATGTGTGTGTCCGTGTGTGTGTGTTATAGGGAGAAGAATTTATGGTCGAGTCATGCAAATGAGGATGAAGGAGGATCACGGGTGAAATGAGGTGACAAATTATAGTAGAAATTGGACAGAAAAAAGTGAGTGAAAAAAAGTGAATAATAGAGAGAGAGAGACGGAGAGAGAGAGAGAGAGAGAGCGGCACGGCTCTCAGCTCTCCAGAGAGAGTGTAAGGACAAGTAGAGGGAATGATGCTGGAAGTAGTGGAGGGAGGGAAATGAAGTTGGTGAAAGAAAGAGTGTGAAGCGTGTGATGGAGGCATAATAAAGAGTTTCAGTCCATTACTGAAATCTCCCTGATGCCAAACTGAACCCATTCAACTCGGCCTATAGGCAGTAAGGGACCTCCTCCGCAATGTCACACTCACACACACGCACACACACACACACGTGCACACACCCACGTATGCAGCGATCCCAAAAACTGCTCCGCCAAAGAGCTGACATCATCGGATTTGCTCTCATTCATGAATATTTGGTTCAGCTCTCTCTCTGTCTCTCTCTCTCTCTCTCTCCCTCTCTCTCGCCCTTTTCTCCTTGACAGTGCAAGCTCATCTTTAGGCTCATCACAATAGCCTAAAGTTACTCACCTCTCTCGTCCCCCCACATTACATTACTGTAGGTGAGCAGGCAGCACAGTTTACACTGCAAAATAATATCCATCAAGTCATTGAGTTTAATATTGTCTCTAAATCAGATTTATGTTTAATGATGTGAAAAAAATCACTAATAATCACCAATATACTTGTTTCAAGAATTTTGTTGAATCAAAGGATGCTGAGTTACATGCATGCAATACTATTATTGCATGTTATACTGTTGAAATTGTCATGTAAATGCCTTTATCTGATCTTTATCTGTCTTAATTGGAGTAACGTCATAAGTAACTAGTAGTAATAGTAAGCATAACCTGGTTAATACACCTACATTTCTGCTTGATATTTTGATTTATTAGGGCCTTTCACCAGATGCAGCAACCCAGATGTTGCAAATTTTACAAAGCAGACAACATGGCCCAGTGCGGTACGGAAGCTGAGAGCGGACATGGTTGCTCATATTATTTTTATCCTGTTATCTCGGGATTGCAATTTAATTATCTCCTTATCTTGAGATAACAAATTAAAGGTTTTGCTGAGCCTTGTAAGCCTGATAGTGCTGGTGATGTGTGGAAAGTCTAAGGTACAGTTGACAATGTCAGAGGGAGAGATCAGTGTCTATGTTCTCATCACTTATACCCAAAAGCTAGGTGTATTCTCCTATGATGGACATTTTTTTACAGTGTAGTGCTGCACCTGTGTCCCCGGTGGGAGGACAGAGGGATGCAGGGATGGAGGGAGTGTATTTCCTTAAGTGGTGTTGGCATCAGGCGGAGCGATTGTCCTCCTCGCAAGGAGGGACAGAAGGAGGGAAAAGACGGTGAGACGGGGAGAGAGACATAGAAAGTGTGTGTGGTGGAGAGAGAGAGAGGTAAATGGTTGTTGTTCTGACGTCAGCGTCTTTTCTTAGCAACCCCCTCTCTCTCTCTCTCTCTCTGTCTGTCTCTCTTCCTACAAGGACATGTACAGGTGCCCAGTGCTGAGGGTGCAAACCCTCCGTTACCTAACAGGAAAGGGACGTTGCTATCTACACGCCCACATACACACACACACACACACACACGTGCATGCAAGCTTTGGCATAACATTTCAGGCATGTATATGTTTTAGTGTGAGTGTGTGTGTGTGTGTGTGTGTCCCTGTATGACAGTGTTAAAGTCACTTTCAGTTCAATCCATCTAGAATGTGAAGGGAAGCTAAACTGTTAACTGGCTCATGATGAGCACTGGTTCTCTATTTTATCAGTCCCGATGAGATATATGACATTTTTCAAGCGTGTGTGTGTGTGTGTGTGTGTGTGTTTCGGTCTGTGTCCCCCATGTCAAATGTCTTCTTATCATAGACCCCCATTTGATCAGATTGTGTGTGTCTGTCTATCTGTTTGCCCTGTGATGGACTGACCACCTGTCTAGGGTCTTGGTCTGTCCCTGCCTTCTGCCCAATGCATGCTGGGATAGGCTCCAGCACCCCCCCCCCCCACCCCCCCACCCCCTCTCGTGAAGGGAATGAGCAGGTATGGAAAATGGATGGATGGATTGTAGATTGTCTACACGTGGGGAGATGATAGTGCTGAGAGCCTATGATTAGAATAGTCATTATATATTCTCTAATGGGAATCATTTTTGCAAATTAAATTATCGTGAAATGAAACTATTCCTCATTTGCTTTTTCTGGGAGACTCCTCAAGGATCCCTGGTGGTCCTTGAATCACACTAAGAACTATTCTTATACTGATCTCAACATCATTTTAACCTCACATAGAATACACAATCCCCCATACAGCCTTTATTCAAGTCAGTTACATAGAGTTATGAATCTATATCTAACTACGGCCAAGGTGAACCTGCTCTCTCACCTGTAATCTTATTGGATTACGCATTTGCACCCAAATCGTGGATTAAGTGCTTTGCCGCTTGAGTTAGTCATTTTGTATTCTCTCTCTCTGCCCCTTATTCCTCTAATCCATGGCTTTTCATACACACACACACACACATCCAAAACACACACACACACACATCTACCTCAGCTCCTCCACAGTCACATACGTGGGAGTGAGTGAACAAGAGGTGGAGCGAAGAGGAGCAGAAAAGACGAGGGGAGAAACCAGGGGGAGGGAAGGCTTTGATGAATAACTGCGGTACTGATGCTGACAGCACACTTCAGTATCAGACCCAGTGTGTGTGTGTGTGTGTGTGTGTGTGTGTGTGTGTGTGTGTGTCGCCGTCTCTGTCTGTCACACATGAATCCAGTGTCTCTATCAGTGCCTTTTCCTGTTCTGTTTTTTGTCAATGTTGTGCAAAATACAGGATTTTTAAAGGAACTATCCTGGTGCCGCCGAGATTCAGACGTGTCCCATGACGTTTCACAGAGCTTTTGATGAATGGGATTCTGCCATCGTCGTCTCTCTCTCTCTCTCTCTCTCTCTCTCTCCCCCTCTCTTTCTCTCTCTCTATGTCTCTCTACCTCTCTCTCTCTGTAGGCTGACAATGAGCAACATCTTGAGCAAAGGAGAACCCAATTTTCTAATCTGTTCACTACACAGACCTGTTTTCCAATCTACAACCCACCACTGATTCCCCCAAGACACACACACACACTCTCACACACACACTCCCCCATCTCTCTCTCTCTTTCTCTCTCTCTCTCTGTCTCTCTCCCTCTTAGCCCCGGGCTTTTACATTATTGCCAGTGTGCTCTCATTAGGGGGGAATGGGAACACATTTACCATCCTGGCTGGATTGAGGACAGTAAAAATCGTTCTCTTTCTCCACTCCTCTGCTCCTCTGTAGAATGGATCCTCATATCCAGTAAAGCTCCATACACTCTCCCCCTCACACACACACACACACTCACACACACCTCTCACCTTCTCTTTCCTCACTATTCCTCTTCCTCCGACTCACTAGACTACAGTCTAATGACCCTGCTGTTCACCCAACCTCCATCTGGGTGTTTTCCTCATTAGCCGTGATGGTGTAGCAACTGAGAAGTGCATCGATCTGTAAGTTCTGCATATTAAAAGTCCTGCTGAGTAAGATTTGTACCGCCCCATAGCACAGAATGACCATAATATATCTGCAGGGGTGGATAGTATTGTTGATCAATACAAATGACTCAACCATTACTTGGCCAGGTGCTGATTTGTCTGGCTTTCAGAAATCACTTTCTGGCCTGTACTTGGTTTTGGAGCAACTCCTCACCCATTGTAGTTTCACACACACACATACACATGCGCACACACACACACACGCACACACACCTCATCCCCTCATCCCCCATATAAGACAGCCATGGAATTACCTCTCCATGGACTTTAAAGGGGTTCAAAATGCCAATAGCCGCTATTCAGTAGCTTAAAATATCTTTAAATATGACAAAATATTACAAAAAATGACAAGTATTCAGTGTTTTTTGCCCTGTGTTTTATTCTTGGAAGGATGGAAACGCCATGGTAATAATAATAATGATAATGGTAATGATAATACATAAATACATAGATACATATTCAAGCATTCTTGAGTGAGATAAAAATGTTTAATTAGAATTAGTTCAGGTTAAGGGCTTCCCATAGACAACCAGTATAGTATTGTTCAATTATACAGTAAATATACAACAGGCTGCATCATATCCATCATATCAGAGGTGGACGTCACTTGCTGGACAATATCTGATTTTTAATAAAAGGCCGATATCAGCCTTATATAAGGGTTGAGCCCCAGTTCATATGGTACATATAACACATGGAGACTGTCCAGCAGCAGAGGTCAGTGCTTATATAATAATCCTCTTCTCTCTGCTCCTGTACACTCTCGCTATATTTGGCAGCATGGCATCAAAAGGGTAACAGCTATGGGACTCCAGCTGGAACCATTACTTATTCACAACAACGGCTGCGCTGTGCAATGGGAGGACTGGGTGTGTGTGCACAGACATAAACACACATACACACACACTCAAACACATGCATGCATGCACTCAAATACACACACATACATGTCTTGATCAGCCTGCAACTGTCACAAGTCACCTGCAACAGCACACAAACACACACAGAGACACACATACACAGACACAGACACGCACACACACACACACTTCTTCTTCTTCGTCCTCTCCTACCTGCTTCCCTTCCCTCTTTCTGTCTGCCATCAGACTCTCCCCTCCAGCACTTTGGTATCTTGGGTAATCAGGGAAGAAAAGCACATCTTGTTTCATATCATAAAGCAGCTGTAGTTCAGGCTCTTAGCCAGCAGGGGGTCAGATTACAAAATGCACTGATGGCCTCTTTGGAAAGCAGTTAGAGCAGTGGGACTCAGGTCAGCTTGTCCTTTATAGACAGATGATTCTGTGTCATATATGATAAGCTTATCTGAAAATGGGAGAAAGACAAAATGTATTCAGACTATGTGTAAAATGTGTAAAAATGAGAGTGCACATACATCTTCAAAGTAGCATTACGAAGGTAAACTAGATGGCACTCAACTATGTGAATCCGTTCAGAAGTTCTATGCCTTTTTATGGGAAGCCACGCCCATCACCACGCCCCCCTTTGACCAATCAGTGTGAAAGGTTAATGAGTTCTTCCTTGCCCCATGACCAAACTTTCCACAAAGTTTTGTAGAAAAGCATTCATAACACTTTGAGTTATCCTGCTAACAGACAGGCAAACAGATGGAAAACATAATCCCCGTCCAACTCCATTGGCTGAGGTAATGAAATGCCAATCCACCAATCCACTAGAGCAGTGACAGTGTGTGTTCTGTATCCATGCATAGTGTTATACCCACCTGCGATATGAGTGAGGATTCTCCAATAATTCTCTACTGGATAACACATTTGTTTTCTCTTGGTGAGGGGAAGACAGTGACACAACAAATTGTACCGTATCCTCCACATTCATGCATAATTTCAGTGATGATCATGGCCAAGCATCGAAGTCGACTTGGACCGGAGAATGCAGAGAGGGAAGAGTAGAATCTGCACAAATTAAAGTGAGGCACCACAGGTAAAAATTATGATTTTGGCTGGATTGGTCAAGTTTGGCATATTCTAATATTTTGCTTCAGTACTAGTACACTGAGCTCAAAATCACCTTTATTAGCCATTTTCTTACAATGACATAATATTCCCTGTATGCAAAACACTTTTTTTTTACTTATAGATATGGCCACTGAATTTGACATACTGATTCTTAACAAACATCGCTGCTAATTTCTATTTTGAAGGCAAAATTTTAGATTTCAGATTGGACAGTTGTCGTCTGCTGCAGTTTGGGGACGATTGATGGATGAACATAGTATTTTGTAAACAATCACAAAACTAATTTTTTTACAAATGATCAACTAACTGGAAGTTTGCTTATTCCCGATTCTCTTAAATATTAGCAAATTTGAATATGTTAATAACAAAATAAATAAAAGTCATAATATTTGTGCCCATATACAACATATAAAGTTTCATTCTGACTGGATGAAAGGATTTCCCCCCCCCCCCTATTTACGTGTGTTGCTTCCACTGGTGCTTCACCTTAACATCCTGTGTGCAATATTTAATCATGTTCATTCACCTACCAGAGGCATTAATAGATAAAAATGAATTAACAGTTCTTTTGGAAGTCCTCCTTCTCTCATGCTTCAATTCAAAACATTTTTTCCATCACCCTGCCAGTGAAAGGCAGATTTGAGACGGATTGCCATGCTTCATCAAAGGGAGTTCAGAGTTTCACACCTCTTCTCCCAGATCATGACACAGTAGCTTTTTAAGTGCTGGCTGAGTAGAGTGGCGGCTCCAAATAGCTCTCATTAGATATAATTGCGTGAAGTAAGATGAAATGAAACTTAATTGCAGCACTGCTAATGTTTGGCAATCAACACAGCAGCCGCTAAATATGTTAAAAAATAATTGCTCCGTACAAAAAGAGCAGGTTTAATCTTTGTGTATGTGTGAGAAAGAGAGAGTGAGAAGGTGCATAAAGCCTAATCATCATCCTTTTAACACATTATATGCCACTTTATGGATGTTTTTATCCAAAATGCCTTATGACAACATGCACACATACATGTTTCACATACATATAGTGGGTGTTTAAAAATGTGAACTCCTGTCAGTGATCATCAGATGGCAAACAACCACTAATATAATCAAAGATCAACAACTTTGATTTTTTTTTTCCTTTACAAAACACTGTCTTCATAAAACTTGCATCAGTCTGACACTACTTACTATAAACTATATTATGAATTTAGGTCCTAAACATTTGCAGCAGCCTAAAAAAGTGGGTAAAGTGCATTCAGCAAATAAAAAAATGGATAAACTGAGTTCAGGTGAGGCTGCCCAGTGAGAATCAAACCCCAAACCCTGCAGTATTATCACTGTACTGTACTCTATTGTATGTGCAGTTTTTTGTCTTTCACCATCACCACTGGTTACTCTTAGCATTCACCCAAACAAGAGCCACATACTGAATTGATTTAGCCATGCTCCTCGCAGCCCAATACTCCTTTCCTCAGGCTGACGCTAATTGCTGCCAACTGACTTTTGGCAAAGTTACTTTCTGATTTGCACCTCATTAACTCAACCCACTAATGAGCATGTGTGTTCAGCCAATATTCAATTAAAGTCATAATCAGCCTCAATAGCAAATAGCTGAAAATGACAATAGCAAGTCTGACTGACAATTAAACACTGTCATTAAACATACATTATGGAACACAAATGAAACAGAGAGGGGGCTGGAGAACAGCTTATATCTAATGGTGATTGAGCTGGTGTCAACTGGAATCCATTACTGGTTCCATTAAATGCTTTTGTTTGAATAACTTATTGGAAGAGGATGAAAACAGATCAGTTGTTTCTACAGCTACCGCTTCTGAAAGGAGGGAGTTAATTGAGTTATGAGACAAACCAAGTCGCATAGGACGCTTTTTTTCCTCTGCAATAAGGCATTATGGGAGAAGTCTTATTGGACATTTTGCAATGGAGTTTTATATCTGCTCAAAACACTCATAAAAACACTTCACTACACTTTAAAAACGGAATGCCAAAGATGTAAAAAATACAATTCAATCCCTTTTACAATTACACAATTATAGGTAAAGCTACAGCAAAGAACTGTTTTATGCACATACTCCCACACGCACACACACACACGTATGAGCTCACAAACTTACACACTGCCGCACTATCACAATCACTGGCAAAGTGCAACAACTAAATACCTAAAATGTAAAAAAAAATAAAATGTAAGTTTATGTGAGAGAGCTTTTGCATTATAAATCCGACATAAAATGAGTAAAATTTTGTGAGCCCTGCCACTCACACACACACACACACACACACACACACACACATATTATTGCTTTCCCTTTGTTTCCAGTTCATCGTCCTATTGAAGCTGTAGCCGACAGAAGTGCTGGAGACAAACTGTGATTTAGCACCAGTGTAAACTAGAAAGCCGAAAGCCTGCAGGCTCTGCATTATCAGCGGTGCTCCATCTTGCCGGGGGGACGGAGGAACTCATTTAGGGTGTTGCCAGAGATGGTCTCGCACCGGCTGATAGCACAGTTGAATTATGATCGCACTGCTACTCTTTATTTCTCTCAGTTTGTCTGCCTGTGCGCTGGGTCTGTTGCCTACAGGTACAGCAGCAGCAGGCGGGGGGGGCGAGGGCGGGGGTGGGGGGTTGGGGGGGCGGGGTTGGACTTCTTTGAGTGACTGCCAGCTTCAATGCTCTATGACTGCGGTGACTCATGCAATTATGCATGCACATACACTTGTGCATTATCATAAACACACACACACACACACACACACAGAACGAACTTTGACGGAGACAGTGCTGGTAATGAGTAACACAAGCTGCAGTCTGTTCCCAGGAGTTTTTCCGAGTTTAATACAAGAAATGATTATTACCAGGGAATCCAATTATGACACAGAGAGATTATTGCCTGTGTGTGCATATGTTTGTGCACGCCGGCGTGTGTGTGTGTGTGTGTGTGTGTGTGTGTGAGATGCCTCATATTGTGCTCCAGATGGCTCTGGGGTCACCATGGAGACTGGTGACATATAATCAGGATGTGGTGGGTGTTCTTGGCTTCCTGAGGTGTTGAAGGAAGGTGGGGACTTTTCCATTTTAGGTCCAAACTTACTGGGGCCAGATCTTCAGTTACCACATGATACATATATAAGTAATATAATTAAATGCAGTGTAAAAATAACTTTTTCATGCAAATAAATGTTGTTTTGCAACACTATATTGTTTAGTTAGTTGTAGGATAAGAACTATTCCTGACATTTTAAATCAATAAATGTCAGTTTTGCTACTCTGTCTATTAACTGTTAATTTTCTCTTTTCACCCTTTCTCCCTCTTTTTCACATACACACACACGCACCACACACACACATATGAAGAAGCTTGCCCGACTGCATCCACTCTCCTTTTGGGACGGCTCCACTAATTATAGATGGCAGGAATTGTTGTGCTGGCAGAAACCTCTACACAATGTCAGAGAGGACTTTTATACCGTGGGCCTGATCAGCTGCTGTGCACTGCACTGCAAAAAGCATCCATCTTAACAAGTCACTTAAGCTAGTATTGAGTCCTAGACTATCAGTTTCCTTAAAACAGGTGCAAAAGTCTGGAATCAGTGGAAACAAGTGGATTCATCTCACCTCTACTGGTAGATTATTTTAGATTTTTTACATTTTCACTGTATTTTAAGATTTGAGAATAAATAACTTCAAATATTGACATTTTTTTGCAGTGTGCTCTCTGTGGAGGAACATCATACCCCCCACCAGCAATACAGCTTTCCAACAGTAGACAGATGTTAAAAAAAAACATTAAAAAAAATATCACAACACCTACTTCACTTTCAGTCATGGACATCTTAATAACTACACTGGTTTTAGTTAAGTCAAAACTATGACTGAATCATGACTAATTGACATGATATACCTACTGTATGATGGTGGGAAATGCAAAATACAGTCTTTTCCTTTTGTTTTGTACAGTACATTCACTCTCTATGTGCTCAGGCTACAGCAGAGCTAAAGCAGGCACTCATCAGGATCAGATATATTGGAAGGATGGTGAGAGTAATGTCTCTGGACACATTGAGAACTTTTATTCTTTGTCTACAAGGTCAAGGTAGCCTCTTAGTCACGCTGCAGATAAAGACAAACATGAATAATTCTCATGGATTCCCACTCTGCCAGAAGCAAAGAACAACATCATCTCATTGTGTGTGTTGAAAAAAACAAGAAAAAACTGTGTCTTACTGCAATTTGGAAGCTTTATTAAATGTTCAGAAATGTACAGAAAATAGGCCTTATGCCACAAAATAAGATAAGACACAATGTTTGCCATTCATTGTGAAAGCTAATTGTGACCTATGATGATGATCATTAATTGGATTATGAATTACAAAGCCAGAAAAAACGCAGGTAAATACAAAGCATTAAAGGTTTGAACAAATGAAATTTCAAAGGACCCAATTAGCATCCCATAAAACATTTAAATATTAAATAAAGAAAGAAAAACATTTTCATATTTCATATCTCACTTTCAATCTGCATACTCCGAAGTCATAAACACAGAAAATGTATTTTCAGCACGATTTTTTCCCCTGCCAACATACAAACGCAAGCATCCTTTGATAATAAATGTAAAATTTAATGAAAAATAAGGTCATACATTTCATTAAAGTTGCCAGTAACACAAAGCATCATATTGTCTCAAAACTTCTTTTTCGTTTCAACTGCCAACAGACAAACCCCATTTATTTCCATTGGTGATGTATAAGATCTCTAGTGAAATTTAGTCAGAAAGTTAAAACACTACACAGCAATAGCAGTTAGCATTAGTCTTACAGTGACATTTTATTTCCATAGAGGAGTGT
This sequence comes from Centroberyx affinis, assembly GCF_046629955.1. NCBI lineage: Eukaryota > Metazoa > Chordata > Actinopteri > Beryciformes > Berycidae > Centroberyx > Centroberyx affinis. The sequence goes on from NW_027279898.1 coordinate 126,343, forward strand.
TACCTTGCAACACCTTGTTGTCCTCTGCATAAGGGCAAGTTCAGCCACCTTACCCTAAAAAAGACAGAAAAATAAGTCATATACAGTGTAATTCCTTCATTAATTTAACATATCTCTTCTATTTAGACAAAAGAGATAGGAAATACCTCCTTGTTTCTCCCTCTTCTGCTCCTTATGAAAGGTGTGCCCGTCTGTCTGAACCCAGCGGAGTTTGAAGTCTGGCAATCCGTGCTTCTCCAGCTTAGCATGCAGCTACAGAGGAAAGAACCAGGACATTCACATCTGTCTATGGTTGTCTATGGGAAACCTTTAACCTGAATTGTTTCTTATGTGACATTTTGATCAGAATCCACACAAGTGTACATTAATACGTTTTCATATTATTTTCATCCTGGTTTTCAAAGTTTTAGTTTCTCATGGTCTAAATGTTTGAAAAGAGAGAAGAACAGAAATCTGGGGGAAACACTGAATGCTTACAATTTTTGGATTTTTTTTTTTTATGAAAATGCACAAATTATCAGCTATTGGCAGCTTCAATCTGAAAAATATCAGCCTTCAAAAACCCATATAGGTCAAACCACAATTGTCAAATCTGAGAATCACTCCAGTTGATATTTTTCACCTTTATGTATCACATTAGTTAGAGTAAGCTTCACCTGTGACCCAGAGACTGGACTGAGGCCAATTGGACTGAGAACTGGATGGGAATTTTTGGCATGAAAAATGGCCAAATTTGTTGAATATCACCACAAAATATCACTCATCAGCTGCTCCATTCCAAAAACATCAGCATAGGGCTTCAAAACCCCCACATGGTGTCGAACCTTCCTCTCCAGCAGCCTACTGTACCTGCTGCAAAACCTGACGCTGGACCGCAGGGTCGCTCATATCGGCCTCCGAGCGGATCTTCAGCTTGAACGTGGTTTTGTGCCGACTTCCAGCTGCAGGAGAGCCTCTCGCTGGCTCCATGGTGCTCAGCGGCTCAGTGGTGCTCGCTGGCTCCGTGGTGCTCGGAGGAAAAGTCACTGTTTCGCAGAAGAAGTGGCTCGGCTTGTCACAGCGCGCATCGTACCATTTCGCCACGGTCATGTCCACCGAGACGCACTGCGGCAGACCTGATCTGAGGTTGTCGGGCTGCTTCTTCTCCCAGTTCGTGAAGGTGGAGGTGCTGCCGTCAGACCAGTAAGCGAAGGGCCTTCTGTGGAGGCCGATCCACGCGTAATCGGTCTCACCTGACAGCAGCGTGGAGATGTTGTAATGCTCAGTCATGTTCCTCACGCTGGCCAGGTCTGTGTAGTCGGCCTCGCAGTAGCTCTGAGCCCGCTGCCAAGTCATCTTAGCTGTCACCAAGATGTACTTGGCGGGGCCTCGATCTGCAACGAAACAGGGAGAAAATCAAGGTAGTGATTTAACAAAAAAAATGCATTTGCCAAATCCGAATGGCTCCAACATATCTCTTACTATTGTACAATGTCTAGTCAAAGTGTTGAGACCACAGTCAGGGAAAGGCATTGAGTGCACTGTAATAACTATGAGTATGTAAGAGAAGAAACTTGTCTTTGGTAATTTGGAAAACCTTTTCCCATATGTAAAACTGCAACATGTTCTTGGAAGGAGGAGGAAAATATGTCTTAACGGGTCTTAACTAGTCACAATTTCCGACAGGAGGGGCATTAACAACGGAAAAAAAAAAGTTCCATATTTCCCAAGATAGATCTGTCCCTTAACTGACTGGTTGATTGTTGTGAATGTCACATGCTTTGCCTCGGCAATAAGCACTTTTGTATTTCACACCAACAAAGCAGCTTGGGTTGGGTGGGGAGATGAGCGCGTACATTATGATGAGACAATAAAACTGCACCTCACCGTAATAGCAGACTGCGCCATGCTCTTCGTCACATGGGACGTCCAGCCAAAACCCCTGTGCGTCCATCACAGTGCAGTTCTCCTTGGCGGCAGCGAAGTTAGGCTCCCCCGGCTGCCAGTAGTTATACTCTGTGATGTTGTCGTAGTCTTCATTTCCCAAGGACCACTGCCATCTGCTCATGTCATCATAAAGCCCTATCCACGCCTTTTTAGTAGGTTCAGCTTGGGTTTGCACTGCTGTCAGCAGCCTGTCGTTGTCCTCTTGGTTGTCTATGGTGGCCAGGTCAGTGAACGTCGCTCTGCAGTGACTCTGAGCTTCAGTCCAGAGCATTTTCTGAGCCACATAGTGGTACTCTCTGCTGAGGCATGAAGAGAGGCTGGACAGCCCTGATAACAGACAAATCATGTTCTATGAAGAAAAACATTAGCTGCTACATGGTGAAACGTGCTCACAAATGTACACATGCAGAGCTATCTCACAATCTCACTCTTTTACACACACAGCCTTCACACACAAACATGTCTGACCTGAGAGAGTGAAAAAGAGTAGTAGTGTCTTCCTCATCCTGGAAAAGAGAAACATGCAGAACACATCAGTGATTCTTCAACACGCCGACAATGAGATCCAACCAAGGCTGTATGTTGTCTATTACACACATACACACAGTATGTAAGTCTATGGTGCCATTGCATTTGTAGGGAAATGTGTGTTGTTATGGTAATAGTACAGTTACATAGTCTTGGGATACATTATTTCTGCTGTACTGGATAGCACTTTTTTTATAGATTATGTTTTTATAGATAATGGTTAAATAATACTGTATTTTTCCTTTTATTTTACTACTACTACTATTACTACTACTACTACTACTACTATTACTACTATTACTACTACCACTACTACTACTGCTACTACTGCTACTACTACTATTACCTTTTCTACTATTACTACTGCTGCTATTACTACTACTATTACTGTACTACTAACAATACTATTAATATTGATAACAACAACATCAAATTTATGTACATGATCGCGGGGCCTACCTAGGTTTTGGGAAGGTCCAGCTTGTCTCCACTTTTGTTTCTCCAATTTGTCTCTTCCTCTGTCTCTGCTCTTACCTGACACTTCTCCAACCTTCAGGTCTTATTCGCTCACTTTTATCCAGTCTCTCCCACCCTCCTCTGAAGTAATTATGCAAACCCAATGTAATTCATTTGCTACAGTCTTTAGGAAGCAGGATGTAGGTCCCATACACATCAGGGTGGTGAAATTGAGCGTGTGACCTTTAGCTGGGTCATCAAAAATATTACTGAAGGAGCGAGATATAGTTTGCGTGATTTTGAATGTACTTTGGCTTTATACATTGTTTGTATGTTGTTGCTCTGTGACTTTTATGATTGTCTTGATGATTTCTTGGCCAGGACTCACTTGAAAAAGAGATTCTCGCTCTCAGTGGGACTAACCTGGTTAAATAAGCGTTCAGTAAAAATATAGATATTTTCTGAGGTTTATTTTTGCAGGGTGAAAGTGTGAGACAGAGGCTGAAAGTAAAAGCGTCTCACACCAAATGTCTGCCAGTTGACAGTCATGATCCACTCCACAGCCAGTACTTTTAACACTTATTGAATGTTATACACACAAGAAATGAAGACTACATTTAAGGTGGATCTGCTTTGAAAAGGCTTTGACTTTTTGAACATGGTGACTCTCCTCTCTCTTTCCGCCTGGTACTCATTTGAATTTAAATGCGGAGACAGACCTGGGACTCATTTTTGCTTCCTACGGGTAGTTTAAGAAATCCTAAAGTAATTATGTAAAGTCAACTCATTGCCTCATTTGTTAGTGTGAATACAGGAAACAGATTGGCCTCTAATTTCCATACACAACCAGATGGTGAAATGGGGGCATGTGACCTTCCACTCCAGGGTCACTCAAACTACTATCAAGGTAAACTAAAGGCGACAGGTGTTTAGTTAGCAACCATTCAAAGGACTGACATAACTACTGATTTTCTCCCAAACATACAGCCAATATTTAGAGTTTCAAAATAGACCAAAAATTGCCCCCCCCCCCCCCCCCCCCAAAAAAAAAAAAAAGATTTGTACATGTACTGTAGATGACATCGTCATGACGTTTATTCATATACTGGAAATTTTCAAATATTTTCTTCTTATCTGCAATTACTGTATGTCCAAAATATATTATTTCCAATGAATGTCATCTACAAGTAAAAATGCACTTTTGGCCAATTAGGGTAAATTTTGTAATGCGTCTCTGGATGATAGTTGAAGTGTATTTGCAATTTTTTTTTTGTATTTTTGTGAGTTTTCTTTTCGCAGCATGCCAGCTTGTGATAAAAGCTGAAATAAAAGACTTTCACACATGAATGGGAGTTGGCAGCCCTGATCCGACATTAACCGGCACTATGAATGAACAATCAAATAAAATAAAAAATAAAGACCACATCTAAGTGTCACATGCTTAATGCTTTGATTCATTGCTTACCCATAACTCCAAGTCTTGAGTGCAATTTAAAATAAATGAGTTAATTTAGGAGTGAAGTGGTAATCACTCACCTCTAAGCCACAGCTTTCCAACTCAAGTAGGTCGGCTTTGTATATTTTTGTATATTATTCACCCTGCAATCCTATCAACCCGTTACAGGTGAGTATTCAAAATAACCCACATTTGTCAAAAAAAAAAGACATCATACCACTCTCTCAGATGACTCTTGTTGGTTCTTTCTTATTTTACTCCATACACAAGCTAGAAGGCACTTGGAGAGCGCAAACCTCTGCCAATGCTGAACAGTCCTCTAATTTGCTGTTACACCCAAACACATCATTCCTCTCACTGAAATTTTAAGTTAAATTGATTTCTTTACCCTGCAAACACACCCTTAGGATTTGAAACCAAGTCTCTATCTCTGTTAGTTTCATAGTTAAGGCTAAAAAAAAGAATGCTAATTGTCTAAAGATGGAAATCCCAGATCCAGATCACCACCAAAATCTATTGTTTCTAGATGTCTGTTCACCAAATTTCATGGAAATCCATTTGTACGTTTGGGAGATATCCCGCTGATAAAATTTGGCACAGATACAAATTTAGTGTTCTGGGGCCATTTGAAGGAAACAAGTAATATGAAATAAATAAAAAAGAATCCAAAAATGCCTGCTCTTGGGCATCCTAAGGCGCACTGCGACATCCTGAGTTTGAATCTAGCCTAGCTGGGACCTTCATCATATGTCATCCCCCTCTCTAGCTCCAAATCTTTCCTGTCTATCTCCACTGCAAACTATCAAATAATGGTAAAAATGCCCGAAATCTGATCTAATGCGAGCTGGCCTTTGATCAGGAATCTCACGAAGGGGAATCCTAAGAGCTACTGCTATCATTTGTTGAAAAATTATTCAGTTGCATCAATGCCAATTATAAGAAAACGATAATTTCATGTATTTTAGCCACTTGTGCTGTTGATGTCGACGAACATAATCTGTTTGTACCTGGGACATCTTTGATTAGGCCTAGATGGTATAGTCAGTTAATTGAGATGGAACAGGATGCCCACAACAGAGAGGCAGAGCTGGGAGGCTGTGGAGAGGAAGATCAAATACTCCACAAAAGATCCAAGAAGCCTCCCGTGATGAGACGCTGTACCCCAACTCGGAGGATGGAGAAGAAAAAGAAGAAGAAAAAAGAGAAGTGGAGTCCGCCTGAGTTGCTTCAAGCCAAAAACTTGAGCATACTAACACCTGTGCTCACTCTCTCTCACCACCTGACACCCCCACCCCCCTTTACCTTCTATTTCTCATCAATAAAAGATATCACCAATGATATCTAAAATAATGCACCACCTCTATGGTTTTAATTCTGTAGAGAATTGTAAGTGGCACTACAGTCAACGCTGTATGTGGAGGATTTAAGACAGCTGGGCAGAGACAATGTTGTAGAGAAAATACAAATGTTTAAAAGGTTCATAGCAATGTTCCGGGATGTAGAGGATGGTAAACCCACCTTGTAATTTGTGGAAAAAAGTTTACCACCTTCTTAGCCTGACAAAAATCTTTATGAGCTGGATTCATAATATACATCAGAGCAAAAATGTATTAAACTGATGTAAGTTACAGGAAAAAGGCAAAAATTAACGCATGTCTGAAAATATTGATTTTGGGTGGTCGTTTGCCTATGATGATCACAGTGGAGGTCAAGGTTTACACATATTTTTATTCACCACCCCACCACTGTATATGTTAATACATAACACACATGTTGAAATGTATGATATTTGCATCTGGGAAGTCAAAACCTTGCAGCAAATTGGGTTATTTCAATCAAAATGTTGAATCACAATACAGTAATAATATCATTACAGATATCCCCTTTTTAAATGAAAACTGCTTATACACAGAGTTTGGTCACTCCGTCCTTTCTATGTTTCTGGATCTTATAAGACTTGCTGGATGGATGGAGCAATTATGCAAACCCACTTTATTCATTACCATGAATGCTGGATACAGATTGGACCGGCCTCTAATTTTCATACACAACCAGATGGTGAAATTGAGCGTGTGACCTTTCACTCCTGGGTGATCCGAGCCATTCGTCCGGTGAGTTAAAGCTGGCAGGTAGCAGCACTGGATCTGCAAAATCTCAAGGCTGACAGGCTCCAGACAGATGGCACCGGTCCTAACAGGACTGTCTCAAAGGAGAAGTAAAGCATCAGAGTTGAGGTGTTGTTTTTTTCACCGATGAATGAGCCTAGACCTCCCTCTAGTGGTGACTGAGTGGGACTGCAGTGGTTTTATACCTAAAAACTGAGCCATTTCTACTTTGAACACCCCAATGCATGTGAGCATGAGCAGAATTCCCTTTTTAATCTATTTCACTGTATTAATTATGAGTAGAAACCTAGAGTAAACCTGGAAGCCTACAGTAATAATGTTCTATATTTCACAAGATGAGAGTATTCATTAAACAGATTAAAAAGGAGAGCTTGGCCTGCAGCTCCTGCAACTGCAGCACAGTGATGCCAAAACCCATTATATGTTATGGCTTTAATACAACAATTTACAACATTTTTATAATAGTATACATTACATTAAACCAAGATTCAACCTTTGGGTTTTAATTTAATCATTTTAATTGGTCCCTCTACTAATAAAAAAGTAGTTCCCCATCCTTTTTTGCTTGATTCCAGTCATAGTTCATTTGGGGCCTGTAGACATTTATTTTTCCCATTCTTCAACTGTCATTTGTATTTGTATACTTTATTATCCCCGTGGGGAAATTTGTCCTCTGCATTTGACCCATCCTATACACACACTCCAGTTCTTTTGCCAGTGCCTTGGTCAGGGGCACTGACAGGAGTATTAACCCTAACATACATGTCTTTGATAGTGGGAGGAAACCGGAGCACCCGGCGGAAACCCTCACAAACACGGGGAGAACATGCAAACTCCACACACCTGGGACAGCCCGGGGTTCAAACCCAGGACATTCTTGCTGTGACACAAGTGCTAACCACTGAGCCACCGTGCCGTCCCAATAGGACCAGATTAATTGCAATTAGCACGATACTTCATGTTCACTAACTCATGGAACACCTGGTCGGAAACAGATGTTGTATAAATATGTTTTTTTCATCTCACAACCTTCCAGAAAGATCTTGTGACCCCGACCCCCAGATTGAGCTTTCTCCTTGGCAAAGCATTAGGTCAACCCTCTGCTACTTCTGCTATTTGTCTCAAAAGGATAAAAAAGCTATTTCTTTTCAATCAAATCACCCTATATCAGTATTTAAGACAATGTAATCAAACGTCTATTGGATTGAAAACGAAAAGTTTACACCTGAGATAGATACAGATGCATATTGTATATACATAGATACAGTAATGTGTGTGTGCGTGTGTGTGTGCGTGTGTGTGTATGAAGCTCTGCGGGTGTTAACAGTGATATATCAAGTCAATGGAGTGAAACGGATGTGTACTCTGAATCATCTGCTCCAATGTTGGCATGGAAATCTGCCAATCCTCAAAATGAACGATGCAGGCTCTGCATGCTCAATTGAGTGTTTGGGTGTCTGCCTGAAAGTCTGTCTGTGTGTGTGTGTGTGTGTGTGTGTGTCAGTTGGATAAACAGACAGCTATACATTTAAATATGCACTTTATGTAGTATGCAATTATTGCATGCATATACAGTACATAATGTAAACCTCTTTTCTGACAAATTCATATACATCATAGTAAGTTGTATCAAATTCGTTGTTGGTTATATGAGGATAAAATATTTTTTGAAAATATAATTGATTTTTGTATATATTGCTGGTTATTTGCCTTATAATGATCACCAACTGGAGGTCATAGTTTACCTATCTTTTGATTTATCAATTCATCATTGATTTTAAAGCTGTATTTATTATTTTAACATCGTATTGTGTATTATTTACATCTGATCCACTGCCATTCATGCCCATGATGCACACCCTTATTGTTGATTTGATTTCCAGTCACCAGATGGCAATGTTGCCTTCAAGATTCCCGACCAATCCCAAGCCACATTCCCCCCTTCTCTTCTTCCTCCTCCTCCTCCTCCTCCTCAGTGGATCCGGCGCGACAGTCAGATCCTCTCGCCATGCCGGTCACGCCCCACACAGATATCAGCCTGTTTCTCCATCACACACACACACACACACACATACACACAGACGCCTGTGCACACACACTCTATCACACACATGCATGCACACGTAACACACACCCAAGCTTACATGATCACACGCACATTGTCTACCATACACACATACATGCACAGAAGCAGACATCTCATAGCTTGCACACCAACCTGTCTTCATATCCTCCAACTCCTAACATCTAAAGCAAGCTGCAGATCGAAAATACAGCGTCGATAAACTGAAACACCCCCAATCATATTATAGCGTTTTCTAAGCACAATGGTATAATATCAGCCCACACAAGCCTATTTTTAACCATTATTACAGTCATCAGTGAGTGAAAAGCTCGAGGGCAGCAACACACAGCTCAGGTGGAAATCACATTGATTCATTGCAATTGATCAGTCAATTGAAACCAAATTGAAAAACGCTGCAACCCAGTGCAAGTCTATTCCTTTTGGTGGCTGTTTGCAGGGATACAACTGCACTTTCTGGCATGGATTTCGACAATCCATCCCATAGCGTTGGAATGAATTCACACTGACTGATGACTAACTCAACAATTTTGAGCATCGTTTCCTACCCCGTGATGCATTTATTCCCAAATGTATCGGGATTACAGCGGCCAATATGCATTAAGACACACGTGATCTCCCTCATGGTTTTGGAAAAGCAGGATAATGGCGTCTGTCTAGCAGCAGATATGAGAACAACTGAGTATTTTTTTTGTTGTTGTTTTTGAGACAATAGATTGCATCTAGGACAGGAGAAATCGGTGAAATGCATCTGGAGCGATGAAAGTGATCGCTTATAAAAGAAAAGAGGATGGAAATGAGACCTTGTGACGGCCATAAGAACCTTTCCCTGTGGCGAGGCTAGATGTTAAAGCTGCCCTTATTTACATTCAGACTGTCTCCCTGTATGTTGGTTGTGTAGCGTCTGCGCTCTGAAAGCCACATGGTTTCACTTCACTAAGGGAAAACAAGGGGGCATCACATATTATGATCCAGATTGAGCCTGGAAGCATTCTGGAGCGTAGACCATGATCATTCATAGCAGTGATTTTAGTATCAATAAAATAGCATTATGCCCACAAACAAGAGCATGGTTATTTATTGACAAAAATGCCATTACACACACACACACACACACACACACACACGTTAAAGCTCCCTACGTGTGGGAGACAGAGAGACGATCACCATGGAAACAAACGTCATGTAGCCTAGTCTCCCACCATCCACCCCTCCTCCCCCTCTCCCTTCCCCAATATGAACTCACCCCCACTTCTCTCTCTCTCTCTCTCTCTCTCTCTTTCCATCTCTCCTGCTCTCTGTCTCCATGCTTCTCCATTCCTCCTCCTCTGCTTCCCATTCCCACCATCATCCATCATCCCCAAAAACACCCCCACTTTCACTTTCTTTTCTGCCTCGACCATTTTCCATCAAATCTCTCTCTCTCGCTCTCCCTCCTCTCTCTCTCTGCTATCTCTTTCTCTTTCTTCTTCAAGAGGATCCCCCTTATGTGTTTACGTGTATGTGTGTTTGTGTGTGTGTGTGTGTGTGAGAGAGAGAGAGAGAGAGAGAGAGAGAGAGAGAAAGAGAGAGAGAGAGAGTTAGAGTCAGAGAGACAGAGAGGGTGTGGATGGGGGGGATGGGTTGGCAAGGCAGACTAACTGAACGTGATATGAATTACCCAAATATCACACATTCACCCTGGTAGAAATCTCCTCTTTCTCTTTCTCTTTCTGTTTCTCTCTTTCAATTCAATGACCTTATTGGTGTTACTGTTCATCAGACACAACATTCCCAAAGCAGTATACAAAATGTATTTTTTTGAAAACCAACAAACAGCAATTTATACATTTAAACCATATTTCGATTATATATTACTGGGTTTAAAAATGTACGATACGGTAGAGCATAAGCATCAATATCTATAATTATTGGTTTGAAAACATGTACTGCACCCACCCATCCATCCATTCATCCATTTTCTTGCCACTCAAACCTCCCAGTGGAAGTCACAGTGGCAGCAGGACGAGCAGAGCAGCCCAGACGTCCTTTCCCCCAGCAGCTTCCTCCAGCTCCTCCTGGGGGATCCCCAGATGCTTCCAGGCATGCTGGGAGATGTAGTCCCTCCAGCTTCTCCTCCCAGGCATGCTGGGAGATGTAGTCCCAGGGTCTGCCTCAGGGTCTCCTCTCCCAGTCAATCGTGCCCGCTACACCTCCAAAGGCAGAAGCAGGGGTGGCATCCTTACCAGGTGCCCAAACAACTTCAACCAGCTCCCTTCAATTCGACTCTGAGGTCCTCTCAGGTTGTGGAGCCCCTCACCCTGGAACTTAATTTCTGTCGCTTGTATCTGCTCACAATCTCACAATCCCTTATACTTACGAATGCAACCCAGAGATACCTGAACTCCTTCACTTGGAGCAGCTGACCACCTTTTCACGCAAGAGAACCATGGCCTCAAACTGCTCCAATGCACATTGGAGATCACAGTCTGGTGAAACCAAAAGGACATCATCATCTGCAAACAGCAGAGATGCCACTAAACTGGACATTCTCCAAACCTTGGCTGCACTTTGAAATCCTGTCCATGAATATCACAAACAAGAGAGGGGACAAGGCACACCCTTGTCGGAGTCCAGTCCCCACCTCGAATGAGCTTGACTTAGTGCCAAGTGTGAGCACACAACAGTACATAATCACCAATATTTGTAATAACATAATAAGTCCAAAGTTGAGAACATGTACTTACGCAAAGATTCGAAATCTAGTTAGATATTTGTTGTCACCATTTTTGTTTGCGTGTATGTGCATTCTCTCTCTCTCTCTCTCTCTCTCTCTCTCTCTCTCTCTCTCTCTCTCTCTCTCAATGTCTGTTTCTCCCAGTAAGAAGACCAGATATCCATATAGGATCCTATAAACATGACTGGTAGTACAGTGTTCATATTGACAGTAGTGGTCCAATTAGTTGCTTCACTAACAGCGAGTGCAGTCCATTGATAGTAATTTGAAAACTGATTGAATTGATGATACGCTCTTGGCAGAAAATGTCATCATACACACATGGTGGTAAACCTTCTCATCCTTATCGTTTTTTAATTGAAGGGTAGGAAGGAGGCAGAGTATTTGAATGGCGATTCCTCTTCTCTACTGCAACACAAATGACAATATAAAGAAAGATCCTTGTAGGAACTGATAATGCAATACTCTCCAGGTAATGTGCTAACTTGCAAAAACATAATCAATTAATTGTCCCCTCTCAATAGTTCAAAAATGTAATAAAACATTTTTATATAATAAACTGTGGTGCTGAATTGAAATGGAATAACATCTTCAGACTGATATTGTAACATTATTTTTCCTGATAATATAATATGCTATTACATTATGGCAATTGTCATATCATAAAGGGTGTAACTTTTTTAATAACTACAATATCATTCAGAAGTAGTGTCCGACTGATACATTTTTTTTTTATTGAAGCTGCAGATAACTGACATTTTGTGCTGATATTTTGTGATGTTTAAATTTTAACCATTTTTGTGGCAAAAAATGACAAGGATTCAGTGTTTCCCCCATCATGGGACACTAAAACCCTCCACTGAAACCCATTCTAAGGATATTCTTAGGTGGGTTGGCAGCTCCTTAAGGTGAGGCAGGTTTTGTTGAGGAAAATCCTCCTCACCTCCAGCATATCATATTATATGAAGATGTTATTGCATTTTTGACACATTTACCAATTATTACATCATCTGGCAGTTATTACATTATCGGTTGCTACAATCCTCTTGAGTCTGGATAGGATAAATGTAGCATACCCAGTCTAGACTGCTTTAGCCATCTCAGCTTAAAACAAGGTATGAGCCAGCCTCCTCTCCTCTCCTCTCCTCTCCTCTCCTCTCCTCTCCTCTCCTCTCCTCTCCTCTCCTCTCCTCTCCTCTGACCTGTCCATCTTAATGCTCAGGTCCGAGCTTCCTGATCCATCACAGTTCATGGTAAAGGCCATTGCTACCCTCTGGCACTCCTCTTTCATCTATGTTTTCACCTTCACTCTCTCTCCCTCCACCTTGCTTTCATCTCCCCTCCTCCCCTCCGATCCAAACCCCCGAAGGATAGAGGGAATCAGGCAGAGGCAGCTAGATGTGTGTGTGTATGTGTGTGTGTGTGTGTATGTGAGTGTGTGTGTGTGTGTGTGTGTGTGTGTGTGTGTGTGTGTGTGTATGTGGGGTGATCAGAGAGAGACATGGATGGATTGAGGGGAGGGATGATCAGGCTCAGACAGTCTATAATGACGCTCCATGCCTTTTTCACTCTCTCTACACACACACACACACACACACACACACATATACAGATACATAAGGCCTTATGAAGGCTAATACTGAAATTTTTGGATTAAAGATAGCTGATATTTTGTGCTAATAGTCAGTATTTTAAAATTTCACTACAAAAACTACAAGTATTCAGTGCGTTTCCCCCAGAATTGTATTCTTGTCAGGGTGGAAAAGCCTCTGAAACAACATTTAGCCCATCATAGGACACTAAAACTCTCCACTGACACCAAGGATAATAATACTAACAAGAAAATATATTCATGAATATGTGTGCTGAATCAGATCAACATATCCTACATTGATCAATTCTACAATAAATATGTAATCAAACAAACTGCATCATATCAGAGGTGGATGACACTGACTGGACTTTATTCAAGTTTTAATAAAACACCAATATCAGAGCGATACATCAGCACACTGACACACAGATACACACACACACACAGAGATACACACACACAGGGTTGTAAATGTTCTAGCCATCCCTAAAGTTGTAAAACACACCCTTATGCAAAGCTAATCGATGCGATACATAAATCCCTTAATCTAATATGCTGGGATCCATACTGGCTGTACATGGGATCCTCTGAGCCTGGCTGAATGGGTTAGCTCATTAGGAATGTGTGACTGGCCACCAGAGGATGCGCGACTGATCAGGAGATCGATTAGTTTTGTCTGTACAGTGTAGCCGCAGGACTTATTAGTCTGTCATTCATTAGCATGGTCCTCTGCCTTCCTACCTCTCTTGCTCCATCTTCCGCTCAACTGGCGTATTTCTTTTTTCTCTCCTCTCCAACTCCATCACCTCTGACTTACCTTACATCAAAACCACTTGGCATTTATTTAACCAAACAGCCTCTCTCTCTTTAATTTTACTCACTACATGCTTCTCACTCACCACTCAGGTTAGACGGATATACGCTGATATTGGCCTTTTATTAAAAATCGTATATCAGCCAGTCAGTGTCGTCCATCTCTGATATGATGGAAGTTCCTTCCTGACCACAGCTGGTGAATATGCTTTTATTATTATTATAATAGACGGCTGGCCAGAGAAATCATTCCAGTGTGGTGTGGGAGGATTTTACTCGACAGTCTGTAAAATATGTATTGTAACTTGCCTCATCCTGCCTTAAGGAGCAGCTAACCCACCGAACAGAATTTCATTAGTCTGGCTTTCAGTGGAGAGTTTTAGTGTCCCATGATGGTCTGAATCAGGCTCATCAAACCATGTGCCATGGAGGGCCGAAAGTATGCAGGTTTTCGTTCCAGCTAAAGACTACAGCAGCTGATTTCACTGATTAACACCTTCAACCAGAGAGGAGGAACTAATCAGTGAAATCACCTGATGTAGTCTTGGAATGAGAACCTGCATACACTCTGCCCTCCATGGCACACGGTTTGATGACCCTGGTCTAAATGCTGTTTCAGAAGCTTTTACACTCTGGCAAGAATACAATTCTGAGGGAAACAGATAGTAAATACTTTTTGGATGTGAGATCTAGGTTGAAAGCGACATGGGTTTAAATTCTGATACGATACTGATATTTTTGGATTAGAATTAGCAAAAGTTGATATTTTGGATGAATATTTGATGTAGGTTTGAGGCAGGTTTCAAAACCCTTACCAGCCTGACCCTGCTCACCGCCCTCAGGACCAAACACCAATAATCCTATGTAGTTGTTTTTTTTATTATTATTATTGAGTTGGCATTTTATGGCTTATTCTTGACTTTGTCTCTCGGGACGAGGAGCTGAACATCCACAGCGAGATGTTTTCCACATTGATCTGCTGCTCCGCTGACCTGTTGATCGCCAGCGGCCCGCTCCTGACCGGGTCACATGACTGGGGCTCGGGAATGGGGCGGCGTGAGTGGGGGGGGGGGGGGGGGGGTCAAGGATCTGACGGTGTGAAACGTGACGGAACGTGAGAGTTTCAGGCCAATCTGGGTCACAGAAAGAGTGAATGTGCATCTGTGTGTGTGTGTGTGTGTGTGTGTGTGTGTGGGCCATCTGTGCTGACAAGATTACTGGAGTCAGACAAGAAGTCAGACTGGACCAGATTAGAGTATGAATATAGGGCAGGAGAGAGGGGAGAGGAGAGCAAGGGAGGAGGAGGAGGAGGAGGGGGAGAAGGAGGAGAGAGAAAGGAAGACGAAGAGAAAGGAAAGAGGAGAAAGCAAATGAGAGCGGGAGTAGAGGAAAGGAAGAGGAAGTGTGTGTTGTGTTTGTTTTGTGCAAGTATGTCTACACTGCAAAAAATATCTTTTCATCTCGTACTCGTCTTAAAATCCTACTTTTCTTAACACAAGTGAGAAATCTAACAAATATGGTGAAATAATTCCACTTGTTTCCAAAGCAAACAAACTTATTTCCAGAGTTTAATTGAATCAAATGTCATTTTCTCAATAATAGTGGAGTTATTTTGCCTTGTTTCAAGGTACTGACACTTATATCTAGAAAAATCCTGACACAAGCAAAACTGCATTGGAATTATCGCAGAAATTTTCAATTTTAAGACTATTTGACTTGTTAAGATGGACATTCTTTGCAGTGCATGCACGAGTGTGTACATATGCGTGTGTGTGTGTGCGTGCATCAATTGTGTGTGTGCAATCAGTGGGGTGTGAAGGCTGACCGAGCCGTGTTAAACATCCACCTGAATTAGGCTTCAGTGACACCTTCTGACTCTCAGGCATGAGAATGAATGAAATAAATGCTGTTTACACCAGATATTTTCATTTCTCCCTTCATAACTGGCAAACAAGTGCGTCAGCTCCTGCGCTACAGGTTTACATAATTGCTTCATATTTTCATCTGTGTCTCTGTGCATGTGTGTGCGTGTGTTATATATATGTTTATTATGCAGGTAGGATCGAACGCTGACAGCACCCCGGAGACGCGAGCGTCGAATGAAAGTCGATTGCATCGCCATGGCAACTGGGTCCTACTTTCTCGCTCCCGCATCCCTCTCTCTACCTCGGTTTGAGTGGCGGCTGGTTTGATACGAGTTGCTCCAACAGAGAGCCTCCCCTCTCTTCTCTCTCTCTCTCTCACACACACACTCTCCCACTCTCTCTCATCGCATCACACACACACACACACACACACCCCCCACACACACACACACACACGAATGCCATCGCCTCTCACCATTAAGAGCTCAACATGAGACCTTAAAACTGAGATCTCTCACCTCCCGCGCCTCTCTCTCTCTCTCTCTCTCTCTCTCCCTTCTGCCCTTCTCTCCATCTATATGCAGTAAACAATACTGTTTACATGAAATGCCTGTCATGTCTATTTCACCTATCCATTCATCCATTCAACCCATCCTCATAAATCACCACTACTCTCCTCCATAGTGTTGTTGTTCAGCCGCCCCGCTGCATGCATATACACACACACACACATACATAAACAATCACACTCGCGTATAAACACACAGATATAATCACACACATTCATTCTCCCTGTTCTCCCCAGACAAATGACGGCCTGGCGAAGAGTTCCCCAAGCTGTTGCCTTGGCAACCCTGAAGAATATTCCACGGTGGCCATGACAACCGGTGATGCACATCCGGTGTGGTCGGCGGATTCTTATTTAGACGCCTAACAGGGGGTCGGTGTGTATGTGTGTGTATGTGTGTGTGTGTGTGTGTGTATATGTGTGTGTTTCTGTGTATGTGGGTGCATTGGCATTTGTGTGTGCATGTATCTGTGTGTGTGTGTGTGTGTGTGTGTGTGTGTGTGTGTGTGTGTGTGTGTGTGTGTGTGTGTGTGAATGCCTGCATACCTAGGTGTGTGTGCCTGTGTGTGTGTGCAAACATGTTGTGTTGTGGGTGGGTGCGTGCATGTGTATTTGTGAGTGCGTGTGTGTGTGTGTGTGTGTGTGTGTGTGTGTGTCCTTTTTGCACACGTATGTATTTATGTAACTATGTGAGCTTTTGTGTGTAGAGGGAGTGTAGTTTAATATTCCACATAGAAGAGTGTATGTGTGTGTTATGAACATATGAACAGTGCAGTAAGAGTGTGTTATGAACTTAAAGTGTAAATCAAAACTCTACACACCATTTGACTTTTTTCCCACGTTTAATGCACTGTCAGAGATGAGTAGCATTTACCTTGATATTGCAGGTTAGTAAATCCAAATGAAAGCTTTCTATACACAATATTATTGAATTCGCCATAAACGAATGATCTGAACAGTTTATGTTTTCCTTATCACTGTTGTATTTCTTGCCCTCCAAAAACACAAAAGTAAGTAAAAAGTATTTTTCACTCTTATCATGGTCTGTTCAGCAGGTATGGAGAAAACCCCATTTGCTAGTAATAAAAAATGGCTGCCGAGGTCGATCAGTACCATTTTTGCGATGGCTCCAATTCTAAAATATTCAATGCAACTAACTGTAAATGTACTGCATACCAATTTTGATGCTTTTAATCTTAAGGATATCCAACACCTTTACCAACTTAATTGCTTAATGTAAGTATAATGTAGGTATGGGATGATCTTCTTACAATGTAACACACAACACACACACACACAAACTCACTTACTATGGCTTTCACTGAGGCACATCAATAAATGTGTCACACTGTTCCTGTTAATGGCACCAGTAGGGGCACACTCACAATCCATAATGGCCCTGTATATGTAAAATCCATACAGTCCATTACTGACATACTGTATTTGAAGGCGAGCGACAATAAAAGCCGCGGCATCATGGGAAAATAAATATCCCACGCGCACCAGAGCGATTTATATACTGTATCGGCTATAGGAAGAGCAAGTGTTTGAGTGAGCAAAATGCTTCAGGGCTGATGTATAGGAACTGACAGAGAGAAAGTCGACCTTTTCTGCAACACCTGTGTGTGTGTGTGTGTGTGTGTGTGTGTGCGTGAAGACCCCCCCCGACCGCAGGGCATGTCGCCGCACACATCGCTTAACGACAAGCTACAGAAAGCCCGGCCCCCACGGCGGCCGCTGCGAGCAAAGGTGAAAAACACGGCTTTCGAGAAATGACCTTAAACTCCTTTCTATCCTTTCAGCCTGCCGCCATCTCTCTCTCTCTCTCTCTCTCCTCTCACACACACACACACACACTCTCCCCCCCTACGCCCACTTCCCCTCGCTGTGTGTGTGACGATGAGTGTCCCTGACAGCCACATAAATAATCTATAAATTCAGACTAACACTGTCGCGCGCGTTTTCGCCCCAAAAAAAAACGGCTCTGAGCGCGCCTCACGAAGTGTCACACTCAAACGTCCGCACGTCCGTCTCTCCTCTAATGATTCATGACGGACGAGAGAAAAAAGTAAATGGGGGGACGACGGAGGCTTTTATATACATGATAAAAAAAAATTTAAAAAAAAACGAAACAGCAAACTCTAAAGGGCAGGCAGCAATAAATGTCATCTACATTGGGGGTGAGGGTGGGGGGGGGGGAGTGTGAACGGCGTGGAGCGAGGGAGCGATCGCTGGAAAGGAGAGAAATGAAGGGGTGGGGTGGGGTGGGGGTGAGGTGGCTGGGGGGGGGGGGGGGTCCTCTATATAGCTGAGCTTGTCTGGTTTAGCCTTCAATCTGATCTCTGAGTCATAGGCGAGGCTTAACGTAACAAACCGTGACATTTTCATGAATAAACGTCCGTTTTGCTATACTCGCTATCTGATTGATAAAACACAACAGTGATTCAACCTATAGCCGGTTCATGAAAGCTTTTACATTTGCTGTCTGGTGGCTCTTTCCTGGGGGAAAAATCCTCTGCTGCACCGAAAGTGATGCATTTAATGTTTCTGGTTTGTTTAGAATAAATAGAAGAAGAACTGGGTAAGTTAGCATGAGCAGCGATAGCCACCATGACTGAACAGGCAAAGAAAATATTCATAGATATTTGTGTTGAATCAAATCAAAATGTGGCATAAGAATTAAGGGCTTCCCATTGACAACCAGTGTAGTATTGACTAGTATTCAATAAATATGTAATCAAACAAACTGCATCATATCCATCATAACAGAGTGGACACCACTGCCTGGCTGATGTTTTTAATAAAAGGCCAGTATCGACAAACTGATACATCAGTCTAACACTACTGTCAGGAGTTATACAATTCAATCCCCACCTTTCACCCGCACTCGTTTTCAGACCAGAGATGGCGGCAGGGGAAAAATATACAAATCTATTCAACCAAAACCTTGGACTGGTAAATTAGTGGAGAGTGTACATGAACTTGGCAATTCTATCCAAATATTGTCCTCTTTTGTGCCACTCAGAGAGGGGTCAGGTGTGGGGTGAGGTGTGTGAAGTGAGTATCTGCCCTCCTCTCTCTGCGAGAAGTGCTGTTGTCTGGGATATTTAATTATGGCAGTTTGACAGGCAGCGGCACTTTAATTATACTCCTCCTGTGGAAGATGAAAGGGTAGGAACATGACGACCGGAGAGACGCATGTGGAGAGAAAGAAATAAAGAAAGAGAGAAAGAAAGAGAAAGAAAGAGAGAAAGAAAGAGGAGCAGTCATCGAAGGGGAAAGGAGACCAAATTGATGGAGTGCAAGGAGATAGATAGAGAGAGAGAGAGAGAGAGAGAGAGAGAGAGAGAGAGGGAGAGACGGACGAAGTAGCTCTCCGCTTGAGCAAGCGATGCCTCGTTGCCATGGCAGCACCGTCTCTCTGGTCTCCGTGGGAACGACCGAATCCTGTTGCAGCTCGACTTTGCCCCCGGGCGAGAGGGAGAGGGAGAGAGAGAGAGAGAGGGAGAGAGAGAGAGAGAGAGAGAGCGAGAGGAGGAGGAAAAAAAAGGGAGAAGAAAAACAGTAACAGAACGGCGAGTTTAGCCCAGGGCGCTTGGGCTGACCTGGAAAATGTTGGGCGTGTGCTTATTCTCTCTCTCTCTCTCTCTCTCTCTCTCTCTCTCTCTCTGTCTATCTATCTTCATCTCTCCTTCTCCCTCTCACCTATTCTTGTCAATAGACTTCCAAGCGTTTCTCCGGAGACTGTTGGACAGATGGAGATGGAGTCGGAGACGCCAGCACTCATCCACACACAACCTTACCTCTACATACATGCACACACACTTTTTCAATTTTTTTACATGCACTCCCATCACCGATATATACACACACATTCCCTGCCGTAACACACACCCACGCCCTGCCTGCTTGTTTGCCTGTTTGTGTGTTTGTTTGTCCGTCTCTTATTGACCTGGCTCCAGCCCATTCAGAGAGCATAAGTAGCCCTATTAGCGGGCCAACTAGCCAAGAAAACAGATGATCCCTTCCGACAGAGGGCCTATTGTTGCGACCGGGTCGGAACAATGCGGCCCTGTCTGCGCGCCACAGTGGTCGATTCACTCCCCGCTTTTCAGCCGCTGATCACTGCTCTATCACCCGCTATACTGTGCATGCGAGATTAGCGCTACATGTGGGTTATGTAGGCGGATGCTATCACGATGCTGATATCCAATGTTCTTGTCATCCTTTAAATCAATCAAATCAAAGGAGTGGGAATATTTCCACCTATAGCATTTCTCATCTAAACTAGCTAGGAGGAGACGATGTGAAGCTACGTGTAGATTGACTTTGTGGATCTTGTGGGGTTATGATGCGTTCAGAGGCCTGATTTCTTGCTATTTGTAGGTAGTGTTGTGCTTGATACTCCAAAAAAGGAATAGATTACTTCTGACTTTACTTTACTTATTTCAAAAGTAATTACGTTACACCCCTAAAATCGCCGCATGCATCCTCTCTTATCTTCAAAAATTGTGCTAATTCAGTTTCCTCTCCTGTGAATGGTCAGGGGAAACAAATTGCGTTGACGTCCATTGTTGTTGTTGTCTTTTTTTTGCCTAATAAAATCACAGTGGTTATATTTCTACCCAGAGGGAGTAAACTCCTCTGCCATTTCTCATCTAAACTAGTTTTGTGTGAGACTGATGATGAGGAAATCCAATCAGAGGATGGAAGTGGGATACAGTTTTTGGATAATTGAACTTCAATCCAATATTTAGAGGGGGGGGGGGGGGGGGTGACAACAGAAATGACTCCTTTTTTTGAACTGGTAACTGTAATATGATCAGTAAAATTGAGATTTCAATTCAATACTCTACTCATTACTGGGAAAAGTGATGACATTACTGCACCGAGACTTCTTCATTCAATCCAGAAGAGGAATTTGTCACAAACAAACCAAAAAGTAGCATTACAAAATCTATTCAAGTACAATGACTGTAGTTGTGGATCTGTGTGTGTGTGTGTGTGTGTGTGTGTTCATCGGTGGTCATGCGTTCCCTCTGTGACTGACACTGTTAAGCATGGTCAGTTGGTCACACAAACATTCATTGTAATCCCTGTATGTGTGTGTGTGTGTGTGTGTGTGTGTGGGTGGGTGGATTTGTGTGTGCTTGTCTTTATAAGCATTCATTGTAATCTGTTTGTCTTGTGTGGGCTATGTGTGTGTGCTGTTGTTATGTGTGTGTGTCTGTGTACACATTTGCTCTGTACTGTATGGATGAAGACATGTATTCAGTTCAGTGTGTGTGTGTGTGTGTGTGTGTGTATGTGTGTGTGTGTGCAGGCTGTATCAGCAGGCCACAGCTCTTTGCCAGATCTAAATGTCACAATTTAACAGTGTGTGTGTACGAGTGTGTGTGTGTGTATGCGTGCATGTATGTGTGTGTGTCTGTGTGTGTGAGATCATCTCGTCAGGACGTCATTTAGCACAACCACATATCACAGCAAATGTTTATCCACTGCCTTACACCTGTATGGGATTAAACCCCCAGGCTAATCTTAATTCCCGGTAATCTGAGACTATTCTGCAGCTCACATGACGTCAGGATTTAATACTGCGCTGATAAATAGCACCAGCTCCCTAATAGATTACCCAATTCTCCTCTTGTCAGATGAAATCCAGCAACTCAGAAATACATAATGCTCTGCATGCTTTCACTGCTTTCAGTTTTCTTGACCATTGGCCAGACTGTTCATGTCTGCCTGGATGCAGATTGGGAAGGTTTTAGGGTCCATCTCTGATATGATGGAGGTTCCTCCCAGACCACAGCTAGTGAATATGTTTTTTTTTGTTTTGTTTATTATATCAAATAGTTGGTCGGATAAATCATTCCAGTGTGGTGTGGGTGGGTTTTACGCTACAGCTTCAGGGGTGGCAGTCTGTAAAACTTGCAATGAACCCTGCCTTAAAGAGCTGCTAACCCAGCGAAAAGAATATCATTAGTTTGGCTTTCAAGTTTTAGTGTCCCATGCTGGTCTAGGTGCTGTTTCAGAGGCTTTTCCACCCTGACAAGAATACAATTCAGGGGGAAAGTCCCTAAAAACAGGTTTTTAGGAACTTAATGGACATCAAAACTCAACACTTTAAAACTAACTTTGCAGCCCGTACTCTGCTTTGGAGGACATTTTGTTGATAAATGTCTTAATCTCTTAATGCCTGTTTAAAGATATTGAACATCAGCTATCGGAAGCTTCACTCACACACAAATATCGGCCTTCAAAACCCATATCAGTCTAATCCTGATAGGTGTGCAGTGGTACGTGACTTGCATGTTGCCCCGTGTCACCCATGTGTCACCCACTGTCCCTGCAGAGGAGGCAACAGTGTGTGATGTGTGAATTCAACCCCACTCTCTCTCTCTCTCTCTCTCTCTCTCTCTCTCTCTCTCTCTCTCTCTCTCTCTCTCTCTCTCCTGTCCACTCCACTCCTTATCACCAGGGCTGGGAAGGCTCCAGTCAGTTCTCTTCTCTAACATCGCTCCCCTCTTTTCCTCCCTCTCACAGGCCCGCTCTTCTTCTTTTTAACCCACATCCCATCTATCTATTGCCCTGTCTTTTCTTCCTATCTAACCTCTCTCTCACTCCTTTCTGCCCACTGGACAAATCTATTGCCACCTGCATGTAAGGAAAGCACAAAGCTATACGACCGGAGGAAAAAAAAAAGACTAAGAAAAGGATTGAGACTGAGTATCAGGCCTTTGGACACACACACACACACACACACACACACACACACACATAGAGAGAGAGAGAGAGAGACCACTTCAGCCTCCATTTTCAGAGTTGGAGTCTGAATGTTTAATCATTCCCAGCTCTTTGCTGGGAAGATGCATGAATTTTTCACACTGTGGATGAGGCAGGGTGATGGGAAGCCATGGGTGAAAGCAGGCCAGCCCGTGTAGACGCAGCTGTTTATTTTTGATATCACGGTGTTACGGGGAAAAAAAAGACGGTGCACCTTTGTTCCAGGTTTGGCAAGGAATTACCCAAATATCTCCTTAAAGCCGGAAGAGCAGCAGTGGGCAGTTTTGTTTTCAAGGCGTCGGGTTCTTTTTTTCCCCGCCCCCCCCCTGCCAATATCGTTTGTGAATTTCCCGGGTTTCTCTGAAAAAGCGATACGGGCGTTCTCGTTCGGTGTGACATTGCCGCGGGCCGCGCGCTCTATCAGATCTTTAGACTACAGCAGTCAGCAGACCTCGGCATCAAAACAGCTGTCACAATATTTCTCCAACACTGGCGTACAGTGAGAGGCTGACCCAGATTGAGTGTAAAGTAAGAGTGCTCCCATCAACGCCGCGAGAGCTGACATTTCGCAAGTGACGCTGGACATACTTTGTTAATGTCAGACT
Source organism: Centroberyx affinis (assembly GCF_046629955.1). Lineage (NCBI taxonomy): Eukaryota > Metazoa > Chordata > Actinopteri > Beryciformes > Berycidae > Centroberyx > Centroberyx affinis. The sequence continues at coordinate 149,862 of NW_027279898.1, forward strand.
TCAAAAACGCATGCACATGTGCAAATGAGGATTTATGCCTGAGCGCCATACGAACACTCACACACACACACACACACACACACACACAGACAGTGGAGAACACCCATACACTTGATGTATTGTCCTCAGGGACATAATAGGCCGTATTGACCGAGTCTGTGCTGGGAAATTACTTGTGAATAAATGGGCAACAGACGGGCAACAAACAGACACTCTCTCTCTCTCTCTCTCTCACACTCACACACGCACACACACACACACACACACAGCCTGGCAACCTCTGTACCAGGAGCTACCCTCTCTCCCTGACAGCACCTCTCCTCCTCCCTTCCTTCCTGTCTCCTTCCTCTTTCTATTTCCCCTCCTTTGCTTCCTCCGCAACCTTTTTCGCCACACTGCTGTGGCGTTCAAGAGCTAAACTCAGCCACAAGTGAGAGACACTTGAGTCGTCTGTACCTGCTGGGCGCTATGAGGCTTCAGCATGGTGTGGAAAGGTCATTTTGTAGGAATCAAGTCCCTTCATTATAGAGCAGTGTCTAATTAACAAAACAAAGTAAAAGTTGTGTTATTGGGGAAATGTACAGGTGCTGCGTGTAACATTTTAACATCAATAAATCATTACCGCATTCATTTTGAGACGGGATTTAAACGGGATTTATCGTATGCAAATGAGATTCAATGACTTCTGGGTTCTTCATCTATTAGTTAGGGTTAGTATATATGCACCATGGGACTGTACACAATCTGAATTCTCTTCCTCTTCTGGGTGTTGGTGTCATCCCTCGTTCCGCTCTCTCCTCCTCATCATCCACTCTTTATACAGAACTCTCCCCCCCACACACACATGCACGCTCTTTCTCTTTCCTCTCTCTCCCACTAACATCCACACAATTTCAGACAACCAGGCTATTGCCAATTCATTTTGTCCAATCTCTTCCTCTCTAACCCCTTTACCGCCTCCCTCTCTCTCTCTCTCTCTCTCTCTCTCTCCCCCTCCTAATCTCAGTGGGAAGCCCTGGAATTAACCGCCAGTTTCAATCAAGTCCAGCCAGATTCACCCTCTTCTGTGGCCAGTGACCTGCATATCACACACACACACACACACACACACACACACACACACACACAGAGCAATCCCGCTCTCGCCTAGTCAGAGATCAGGAGGTGGACATCACTCTGCAACGATGTTGTCCGTGTCACACACCCTTCTGGCACTAACGAAGGGAAAAATTACATTTTAATCCTGTCTGTGTGTGTGTGTGGTGTGTGTGTGTATGTGTATGTGTGTGTGCTTGTGTGCATGCCTACAAACAATTGTGTATGTGTCTCTGTCTGTGTGTGTTTATGTGTGTGTGTATTTTGTCTGTGCCTGTCTGCGTGTGTGTGTGTGTGTGTGTGTCTGTGTGTGTATTTCTGTGTTTCTATGTGTGCATATTTTTGTCTGAGTGTGTGTGTGTGTGTGTCTATGTGTGTGTGTGACCAGCACTATCTTTCCCTGTTGGAGATCAATTAAATGATAGGCATGCTTGGAGCCAATCTTTCCAGCAGCCTGAGCGATGTATATGTACCAGACTGATAAAACACATACACACACACACACACACACACATAAACCTATACAGGACAGTATACATATAGACAGTATTATGTTCTCTATGAGCGATAGACACCCAGACTTGCAGAGTGGTATCTTAAGTCTTAACCAAAGCAACCATACTGCTCAAACTTCAACCTGGCCGTTACATTCTATAGCCTACATTGAATACTCGATTCTGATTGGCCAATGAACGCAAGCTGAGATCTGTTAATTCTGAATAACAGACCGCTGTTTCATATCACACTCTGGCCACAAGCCTGCTTCTCTTAAGACTTAGCTCTAATCATGAGGAGCTAGAAAACTCCTAAAATGCAGAAATTGGGATTGGAATTAGGATCTATTGTTTTTAAAAGTGATACCGACTTTTTCTTTCTCGCACTACAAGATGCAATCACAAGCAATTTCACGACTAACTTCACGACAGTCCATCGATGAAAAAACCCTACGCACGCACCACTGTGAATCGATCCGCGTTTCTTACACACCAGTATGTGGGAAATAGGGCAAATGTACCGCTGCAGTGAATTAAGGGGCGGTTCGAGAGTATTTTCATTATCCATCCTGCGCACAATACAACACGCCTCTATCTCATCGTGGTGTGTTTGCGGAGATGAGGAGGTAATAGCTGTGTCAACACCGCGGTTGCCATGGAGACAGCTGGGGTTTCCATGGCCGCGGCGCTCTCCTCCCGGTGACCCAGTTTGTGTTCGCCGCCGTGGCGTCGGAGCCCTCCAAGTGCTCTCGGCGCTCCACTCCTCTGCCTATTACCTAGCCATTGAATGGAGCTGATTGATGTGTGATCTGAACAAGAGCTATCTGTGTCACGGACCTCGAGTCCGGCGACTGCGGCGGGGAGCAGGAGACATTTGGGCAGTGCACTTTTGGTTGAGTGCGTTTGTGCCTTTTCTGGTTGACTGGAAGAACAACACGCACTCAGACTCGCTGAGGGTGAAAACTCACAGTATCAAAAGTCTGCACACTCGCTTTCAACATTTCTAGTTTTTATTGCCTTGACGTCTGCAATGAAAACCCATTAAATCAGACTTTTTTTCCCCAGTGCATTAAAATGGAAGGCTAATGCACTGTGGCAGATCCTTCAATTAAAACTTAGTAGAAGCGCCTTTTCTTTCTCTGTCTGTTTGGATAAGTCTCTACCAACTTAGCATATCTTGATTTTTCTCCCATTCCTCTTTGCAGAAGAGTTCAAATTCACTTAAATGGCAAGAGAATCTCCTACTCTTCTTTGGGTCACTGCACAGATTTGAAAACTGTGAAGACTTCCACTGAGCATAGTGGAAGGCTTGACCGAAGAATGAAGTGTGGAGAGTGCGTTGCTTTGCATTCTATGGTCCGTCTACAAAGGCATCAATTCAATAAATCCTAAGATATTGCAAAGTACCTGCATGTATGCCACCAAAATCCTGCTTAAATCGACTACATTTCTGAGCACAAAGCAGAGCAATGACTGATGACTGACAAGATATTATGATTTGGTCAATTATTAGACATAGGTCATTATCAGCTTAGAGGGAACATTGGTCCTAAGTGGTCCCCTAATGTGAATTTTACTTTTAGATGTGACTTCTGGGTATTTTGGGGAGGATTCTTGGTGTCTTTGCCACCTATTCACAACAATTCCTGGTAAAATTCCTAATTTAAACAACCCTGGTGTCTCACAGTCCACAGTTTGTTTTGCATAATTTTTGCTGTCCCATGCTCCCACGTGAACCGGTGGACGCAGGCTGAGGCAAACATGTTTGGCCCTGTGGTTTTTATCGCTCTCCCAAACAAACAGGCTGCTGACTTACTCCCACATGCCTGTCAGAGCTGCTTAGAAAAAAAATAAAACGTCACTCAAACCTTATGGTAGCAAGCGCTTGACTCATCCAACATCTTTAGGCGTGATAAACATCTCGGACGGCCAGAGGCGAAAGGTGGACTCCCTTATGTCCCCGTGTTCAGCACAACGCTCATGTCCTTAACCTCGTGCTGAGGCTTATCTCTACAGAGTGGCTGAAAATGTGGCCATTAACAAATTTTTTTGCATACTTTGGCACTGGATCAACTCGGAGTGTTGGCACGTGTCTGAGAGAAGCTTTCCACCTCCAAAATGTGTGTGAAGCCTACCAGTGAGAGGCATGCGTGTCACAATAACCGCCCATATTCCCCCTGGATATTTGTGTCAGACCACGATCATCTAACTGACATGATCATAAAGCTGTAATGTTGAACAGTATTGCCTTATGATTGGAAAGATGAATGGGTGGGAAGACAAAAACAGCTGAGTCCACTTCTGTCTCGCTCCCTAAACTCTCTCGCTATGTGTGATCTGTCTTTGAAATCCAACAGTAGATAGTAGAATAGTAGTAGAATAGTAGAAAGTAGAATAGTCAACTATATTTGATCATAGACTTTATTGTCACAGCAGTCATTCTGAACGTGCATCACATTTGCGGTGGGAAACTCAACAGCCAAGCTACATATTACAGTAAGATGCAAGGCTATAGGCTACAAACGTCAGGAACCGAACATTTATCATTTCACTCTGAAAAATGTATTAGAGATGAATGGATCTCAAGAATCTGGAGGAGCAGGTTCAGATTTTAAGGTAATGCATCTGGCCCACTAGCTAGCTACCTGAATCTAGCCTTGATAGCTAGCTAGCTATTAAGCTAGCTTCTCTGCTAAATTCAAGCAGCTGTTGTAGTTGTTCCCCAGGTTTACATGTATCTGAAGCCGCCACTTATGGGTTTAAGTAATATTAGTTTTATTTAAAATATGCCAATGTTATTGTAGAGTCTCCCACCCTGAGTGTTCAAAATGGCTGCGATGGGTATAAGGTCAAGGGTCATAGCCAGGCTAAATAAAAAAAAATTCAGTCCGTTTGTTGTCTTTTAATATTTTCATATTTTCAGTCATGTATTTTACTAAATCATGAATTTCTGGCATGACAGCAATCACACAACCCTAAAGTTAGGAAAGCAATTTTACATAGTTTCATTGGCTAAAATCATTGTCAGGGACACCACTCATTTCCTTCTTTCTTTCTCTATTTCTTTCTCTATTTCGTTGTTTCTTTGGTTTCTTTGTTCTTTCTTTCTTTCTTTCTTTCACACTAAAGGGTTTCTGAGGAGAATTCTTGACATTTTTTCCAACTCTAATGGTCAGGGTGGCTGTGGTCGCTGTAAAAAAAGAAGAGTGACCAGAATAATGTCAAAATCTCTCTCCTCTCTCATCTTTCCTCTCTCTCTCTCTTTCTCCATCTCTCTCTCTTTCACACACACACACACACACACCTACACACACGCACACACACCACTGGCTCTCCTGGAATGGTAGCTCTGTGGCTGTAGGTTTTGGCAGCAGAACCGCTGGACGGACAGTGTTTTTGTTTGTTTTCCTCCAATCTCTCGGCATTTTTTTCGCGCGGCCTTCTCTCGGAAGGAAGGAGTGGGCTGAGCAAAAACAACATAATTTAGATTCTTCCTCAAAGAAAATAAGATATCTTTGTAGTAGAGAACACAGGGGTTTTTGTACCACGGTGACCTGCATGAGAATGCGATGGCGGTCGGATACTGGACGAGGAAACTCATCCGCTGTTCAGCTCCGGTGTTTAAATGCTATTACCAGGGCGACTGCAGAGTGTTTTCAATAGCGCTGACATTTACACACAATCACCACTGTCCTTTACTGCTATCTAAATCACACAGTGTGACAACATGACACTATTAGTATGACAACATATTACATTCAGAGGTGTCCTTCATCCTATGAGCACACACACATCCTTGTACGCCTATCCTTATGAGGACCTTCCATTGACTACAGGAACTCCTTATCTTAACCTTAACCGTGTTTCTGAGAGTTTTTTACTCATTTTTCTCTATGTTTTCATCCCTTTAATGCTAATTCGGACTGATTGTACATGCATGCACCACGATTAAAGATATTTTTAAAGCAGTTTGCTATACTTCTCTGGCTCATTCGCTCAATTCAATTCCAAACGGCATAGAAAACAACTCTGGTGACTTCTAATTCAGTCAGTAAAGGTAATCCATCACTGTGAATAAGAAGCCAACAATCAAAGTTACATCACAACGGTATTATCAGGCTATATAAAACGGCTTAAAATATGTAGACAGCGTTTGTTTCAAAATAATTACTTTGAAACACAACCAAGACGAAGGAAAAGTAGCAGAACGGACTAAATGTTAGGAATAATCTTAATCCCAAAACTAATCCTAAAAGAACAAAAGAAGTGAGGGCCGGACGAAATGGCTTCACTTTGAAGGTCTAAAACTCAAACTGGTTCTTACAAAGCTGGAAGTAAAAGAATATAACACACACACACAAACACACACCCACACACACACACACACACACTCCTCAGGCATCTTTCCTCTCACAGATGGTGTGTAGGGCCGCTGGCTATGTAGTATCTTTTGCTGAAGGGGTCTTCCACTGTCCCTCTGCCTCCTTCCTCCGCATTCCCCTCATCACCATCGCTTCTCAGAATAACACTATTGATCACAGTCAGTCAATAAACGCCATAACCGTGCTTCAGATATGAATTGTATAAGCTCTTGCCGATAGTTTGTACTTGTTGCACGACACTTTCGCTTAAATTGAGTAGAAAGGCTGTAAATGGAAACCTCTTTGTTAACTGTCCATCTCTGGTATGTCAATGGTGAGTCCATGGATGGGTACAATGAGTGGATGGCATTGATGGATAGAGTGTGTGTGTGTGTGTGTGTGTGTGTGTGTGTGTCTGGTGTATGCGGGTCTTTCAGGAGAGGCTGTAATGACATTGACATATTCCACATGTCTGACTCTAAAGCGATTAGGACACGGATGTTTGGCCACATTCTTAAACCACAACCACCTTTTGTCTCTGTTCATCTGTCCGTGCAAAACATCTGCTCTGTGTGCGTGTGCGTGTGTGTGTGTGTGCGTGTGTGTGTGTGTGCGTGTGTGAGCATGTGCATTTCTATTTGCATATGATTGAGTTTGTTTGCAGATGAGAGATACATGATGCCACTGAAACCTAGAGAATGATAGCTGGGCAGAAATGGAGACCACAGCAGAGATATGAGGAGTGAATGATGGAAACGGGGGAAGAAGTGAAAAAGATCAAAATCAGATTAATAAGAACAATACAAATTAGACTGAAAGAACAAGATGTTGTCCAGATTGAACCCCAAACTAAGCTTACCTCCACACACACACAAAAATTGAGAAGATCGGATAGAAAGTCCGGCATCATAACGTTTCCTCAGAGAGTTTTTTTTTTTTTTTTTTTTACAGCGTAGCGACCTAGAAAATTTAGCTGGGATGGCAAATTTGTGCTTAATTAGTTCATGAAATCTCCAAGAAATCTTAGGAGTGTTTATCCAGCCTTTGGCATCATTAGAGGTGCCAATCCTCCTGTGTGCTGATCCCAGATCCCAGTTCCCGACGCTCACCAGGCTCTCCAAGTGCTGCTCAGCGCCCTTTAGCCCGGAATGGAAAAACAATAGGAGCTTATTGACCACAGCAGGCCTGGTTTGGCAATAAAGCAGCGAAACACAAAGGAAACAAACAAGTAAAGAGGATCATAATGGAAAAGGAATGGTAAGATATGCCTCCGACCTGTTGCATAGACGCTGTGTAGTCAGCAGAGGGGTGTGTGTGTGTGTGTGTGTGTGTGTGTCATTTTGGACATCATCTAAAATATCAATCAAGATGTTTGTGCATATACTGTTTGTGAATATATGCGTGTGTGTGTGTGTGTGTGTGTGTGTGGGTGGGCACAAATTATGTGCAAATTCCTAAATCTGCTTTACCAAATTCCTAAATCGGTCTCTTGTGCCTGTCTTTAGGGTAACTTAATCAGCTCTGCGAGTGGCCTCCTCTCCCCTCCATTCATAAAGCAACTCTCTCTCTGTTCTCAAGTCTACTGTACACTCTTTCATTCATAAAAGAAAACACCCTTCTTTGTCCTTTTTTTGCTCCCTTCCGCGCTTTCTCGGCGAATTCCGCGAATTCCATCCCCCCAAAAAACGTCCCGGAAATAAAAGGAATTCATATTTTTCCCCGACGAGGTCCTTGACTTCTGCCAGTGGGATGTACACACACTTCTTCCGCAGCATTCCACAGGGGGGGGAGGGGGGGTAGAAAATAAACAGACACTGAAGAAGGGAACTGCCCACAGGTTGGACCCTTATCTTATTCGATTCCCTCCAAGATTGTCTAAGGTTCATTTCTTTCTTTTTTTGAGTTTGTCCTTCATAACAAACACATTTGACCTTTTGCTTTTGTTACTGGACATTTGCAACTTCGCTGTGGCTCTGTGTAAGAATGTGGTGGCTTGTCCTCTGCTGCCTGGTCAATCCTCAGTATCACGGAGTTGTTAGAGCTAGTCACAGCAAGGAGACATATCTATCATGTTTTTGTCCCATGCTATTACTGTTAATTAATTTGCACTTAGAAAATCAGGGGTGTCAACTGGGTATAGCAAGGTTTGACACTTGCTGTAGCTTAGACTCAGTGAGTCCAAATTGTGTTTTTATCATTATAATGGAGAGCAAAGATCGAGACAAAATTGTCGGAAATCTATTTGGAAGCTATATCTTAAAGAAATTCATATTGAGGGAGCATTCAGGACCAATATTCCCTCTAAGCTGACAGCTTGGTGACCAGCGTCTAATAATTTATCACATTGACTAAATAATAATATCATCAGTCATCAGTCATTGCACCATTTTGTCTCCAGAGGGTTAGTCAATAGAAGTGGGCTTGGACATTTTGGTGGTCAATGATTTTCAATGCAGGGACTTTATCATAACTTAGAGTTTAGTGAATTGACACTCTGTGCAAAAGTGATGAAATACAGAAAAGACAGAGAAAAGGCAATAACATGTTGTGCAGGTGAACTTAAATTCAAACAAGGAAGAGAGTATAACAAAATTCAAAAGTGAAAAGGAAGGGAAAATAAATTTGCATTGACCTACTGCAGAAATTGAAATCAAAGGGCAAATGAGAGCACTTAAAAGTGTGTGTGTGTCTTTCTCTACCTTGTCCAAACTTCCTCATGCATGCAGGGTCTATTCCCTCTAGCTTTGCAAAACACATTCCATTTTAATGTAGCAGCCGCTCACAAGGTCATTTGTCACTTGATAATGACAAAGCGAACCCACAGGCATTTCACTGTCAAGTGTGTGTGTATGTATGTGTGTATGTATGTGTGTGTGTGTGTGTGTGTGTGTGTGTGGAGGGCGGGAGCGTCCTTGTGTGCGCATACACTCGTTTGAAGTTTGGAGACGTGCGACACACTCCTGTCATTGAAACGATGAGGGAGTGTGTGTTAGTTTGAGAGGAGAAATGATGGTGTGTTAGGCATACAAAACACACACACACACACACACACACACAGTTAGACACACTTATACCTGGAACACATTATACCTGGATCACACACAGGAAAACAAAAGTAAACATCTGTCTCTCTCTTTCTCGCTCACACACACACACACACACACACTCTAATCTATGAGGTGTCCAATCACTGCCTCCATTTCAGATGTGTATGTATGGAGGGCATCTAACCTCCGCCTATGAATGTTGTATTTACAAACTCATAATAAGTATGTGCAGGGAAAAACACATGTTGCCAACGTGTTGTGATGGCCATGTGAGATCCACATGCCAGGTTTAGGCTTGCTGCTCCCCTTTTGAAGACGGAAATGGCCATGCAAACTGAGAGACGGAGAGGAAATAAACCTATTTGTAACTTTATGGCGCGTTTTATCTGTTTTTGTGTGTATATTATCGCACAATATCTTGAAATCTTACATAACGATGCTGAGGAGAGAGATGCGTAGTTTATATTTAGAGCATGTAGCCTCCAACCTTCAAACTGTATCCCTTAATTCCTTGGGCGCCCAGTGCTGCAAAACGTGTGTGAGTGTGTGTGTGTGTGTGTGTGTGTGTGTTAGTGTGGGGGTGTTTGGGTGTGTGGGGGTGTGGGGGTGGGTGTTTGTGTATGATTATGAGTGAGTGTATGAGTGTGAAAACATGTGCATGTATGAATTCAGATTTTTTTTGTGCATACATTGTTTTGTATGTGTGTGTGTGTGTGTGTGTGTGTGTGTGTTAATCCTTGCCAGACCGATTTACTGGCCATGGTGGTAAGAGGGCATGTGGACAGGGTGGCACACAAAGTGCCCTGGTTGGCACGACTGGCATAAAGACAGATTACAGTAAAGCAGCACAGCCTGATCTGCTCTGTCTGTGGCTGCTGTCAGTACAGACTGACTGGTCTGGACTGGTTTGGTTTGGTTTGGTTTGGTTTGGTTTGGTTTAGGCTTGTCTTGTCTTGTCTTATCTTGTCTGCTTTAGTCTAGTCTGGGCTCTTCCAGTCTGGTTTGGTTTGGCCGGTCTGGTCTCATCTGTTCTGGCCTGGTTTGGTTTGGTCTGGTCTGTTTAGCTTGGTCTGGTCTGGTCTGGCTTGGCTTGGCTTGGTCTGGCTTGGCTTGGTCTGGTCTGGTCTGGTCTGGTCTGGTCTGGTCTGGACTGGTCTGGTCTGGACTGGCTTGGCCCTGTCCGGTCTGGTCTGATCTGGGTTGTCTGTTCTGGTCTGTTGTTGTCGGGTCTGATTTCTCCTATTCTATTCTATTCTATTCTATTCTATTCTATTCTATTCTACTCAACTCTCTTCTATTCATTTAGCACTGTTTCATTCTGTTATGTTCCACTCTGTTCTATTCCATGCCCTACTTTCCCATTCTTTTCTATTCTATTCTATTCTATTCTATTCTATTCTATTTCTGTTGGATACCTATAATGATAACTCCTCATTGGCTTGAAATACAGTCGACAGTCATCTTTTACATCCATGTGTGACAATGAGGGACTTACTGTATGTAGGATTGTGACGGTCTGAAAATAGTTGACATTTGACTCTGATCCTCTGAGGACACGGACGAGCCTTACATACATGCATGGACACGCACGCACACACACACACACACACACACACACACACACACACACTGAACAAAAAGAGGAAGCAAAGTCTGGATCTACGCTGAACCCCTTGAGAGCCAGAGTTGCATCCCCTAGATACGTGAGCGCCATTTGAAGCGCCACATCCACACAGGCTCACATCCGCCTGGATACGTGAGCGCCATGTCGAATTCATGACGGTTGTCATGGTGCCCACATAGCAACCGGCTATACATGTAGCGGCTGCTGCCTCCGGTCGGCTCGGCAGTGGGGGGTGGGGGGTGGAAGGGGGGGAGGGAGCGCTAGGGAAGAGAGGAGAGGGGGGGAAGACGAAGGGCAATAGAGGGGTGGGAGGTTGAAGGAAACACTGAGAGAGAGGGCTGGGAAATTGGGGGGGCGTGCATGTCATTTGGTGTGAGGTTTTTTTTGGGGGGGGTTTGTGTGCATGAGTGTGTGAGATGGAGTTAGAGGGGAAGAGAGAGTGAGATATAACAAGGCTGGGCGGGTGAAAGAGAGAGAGAGACAGAGCTATAGACAAGGGGATCAGCTGGTCCGTAAACCTCGGAGGATGGAGAGATGAGGCAAAGGTAGAAGAAAAGAAAAGAGATTGAACTCATGGTTGACAGCTCTCTGAAAAGCCTGCGCTGCCATGTGGGCTACGGGGGGGGGGGGGGAGCAAGAGAGAGAGAGGCAATAAAAGACAAGCACTGTCGTTTTTAGTCATGGTATCGCTGCGTTTTCTACAATCAACACCAGTCTCTGAATGAATTCAGAGGCTGAATAATTGATAGTGTTCACTTGCAATAAGCGTTGATGGCATGCACTGTACATATTGCACTGCAAATATGACTATTTTAGTAAATCTTAATCTAGTATTGAGTCTTAAAAGCCTATTTTTCTTAAAACACATGAAAAAATCGGCCAATAAGAGTGAGATTATTTCATTTATTTCTAACGCAATTCAGCTTGTTTCAATCATTTCTCGAATTTTCTTGACATTGCTGGAGATTAAATTGCTCTCGAATGACATGGAATCATCATTTGCTTTTTAAAAAAAAATTCGATTTCAAGACCAAATATCAGATTAAATGACGGGCATATTTGTGCAATGCATACCGCAGATGATGACAGCGAATAAGAGAGGCATGTTCTGCTAATTCGTCCTCCCCGGGTCGGTTGCGCGAGCGCATGCAGAGCAGCTCATGGGTAATTGATGTGGCGAGTCTTATTTTGAGAGCTGAATCAAACGACAGGGCTTTACGCATCACCTGGCAAAAAACGTTACACACACACACACACGCACACACACGAAAGTACACACATAAACATACAGAACCTCTTTACTCTCTCAGCTCTGCTTCATACGACAGAGACATGCACACACACACACACACACACACACACACACACCAAGGAAGGGTACACGTGAAGTCGCTCTCACACAGAGACACAGGCACACATACATGAATATTTCAGTCGGCTCGAAAAACGTGCAAAGCAACCCTCGCCCACCCCCCACCCCCACCCCCCACCCCCCGACCAACCGAGCCTCAGCCAAAGCCATGGTTATAGCAGCACAGGAATAGGCCATAAATGATAGAGAGAAAGAGCAGGAAAGAGAGAGGGAGGAAAACGACAGAGTGGAGGTACGGCGTCGGACGGACTGACAGTTCAACAGACAGAGTGAAGGGAGAGGAGTGGGAGGAAGAGGACGAAGAGGAGGATATAGTCATCAGAGTTGACTGACAGCTCTGTTAGCATAGTGGACAGTTGTGATGGACCCAGATTTAGACGATTTCACTGTCTCATTATTAAGGGAATACACCAAGGTTTGGGGAGATGGTCAGCCTGTTAAGTGATGAAAACAGAAACACCAAAGTCATCCAAGTGTACTCGGTAGATGATTTAGCATACACTACGTTGAGTGATGGTCACTATTATTATCCAAGGTTAAGATGAAATACCAGTTAGCTTTACAGCTGCTACAAGTTCTCATTTTCTCACTTTTGAGATAATGCTAGTGGCTCACTCAACATAGTGTAGGCTATGCTAAAGTGTTAGCATGGAGTCTACTATCACTCAACACAGTGTATGCTAAAGTGTTAGCACGGACCACAGGAACCAATGATCTACCGGGGACACATGGATGATTTTGATGTCTTTGTTCTCATCACTTAACATGTCAGTTGACCAACGGGCCACTCTCCCAAAACCTTGGTGTGTTCCTTTAAGACACTCAGTGCTGTGGAGTGAGATATTCATTCGAAGAGGCGCGAGCGTGTACACGGGTGGGCGTGCATGATGCAAGCTTGTGAAAGCATGTGGCTGTACAGGAGAAATGATAAACGCATGGAAGTTCCTCGGCATACAGCTGCGGTGGCAATTGAATGACATGCTACGGAGGCAAATGGATGTGAGTGAGCTTGTGACAAAAACGGGACACCTTGTGCTCTCCTCCGTGCACATGTTCTTATGTAGTTTGAATTTGTATGTGGCATGCAGTCCAGAGAGGAGACAAAAATGTGTGTTTGAATATGGCTTGAATATGTGTTGAGGTTTCAGTTCAGCGGGGAGGGAAGGAAGCACAAACACACACACACACACACACACACGGTCATACACTCATCCGCTCTCTGGTGGGACCGTGTGTCTTCCTGTGGGACACGCTGACTCGCCAGAGGTGGTCAAAGGTCGGGGGGAAGTAGGGTCAGTAAAATAGAACAGACTGACAATCATTCTCTCTCTCTCTCTCTCTCTCTCTCTCATACACACACACACATATACGCACACACAAAATCTTTATCTCTTCTGCTGTTATCTCTCATACTTCCCCCTTGTATCTCCACTCCTGCTCCATCACATCAGTAAAGGACAGTCTGTCATACAGTAGACGGCCTCCTCCCACATCTCTCACCGACGCACACACACACACACACACACACACGCACACACGTGTGACTGTGAACACACACCTCATTCCCTGTTGCGTTGGTGTTAATCTCTCGCTCCATTTGCACTCGTCAGGAGATAACGGCATCATTAGCACACATTAACATGTCTCTGTTATCATTCCCTCAGTGTCCCTGAGTCCCTGTGTGTGTGTGTGAGTGTGTGTGTATGTGTAGAGAGATGGAGAGAGATGTGAATGGGGATGAGGCGTGAATATATGGCTTTTCAACAATTTGCTAATATGCCAACACATCCATTTACACATCCGAAATACTTAACAACAAAAAGTACTCGGTAATTACACTGATACTGTGAATTGTTGGATACAAGCTTTTTATTTGTGTTTGACAATGTCACAGCCTACATTTATATGGCAGGTATTTTCTGAGGCTAGTAGGATTTTAAGAAGTGATCAACCCTACAGTTGATTTTCTTTGGTCTGAACTATAGCGGAAAAGTTGATGCATTTTTGTATTTGAGTTGTTTAGGTTCACACTGACCAGTTACAAGTGGCTTTTAAACAAAAGTCACATGACTTCTCATAAGTAGCAGGGGAGTTTTGGTAATCTGTCATCCCGCCAGGTTTACAGAAAACAGATTCCAGTCCCTGTAACTTTAGCTAAGGATGATGGACTTGTCTGTGCTTTTTTGCTGTAATTAACCTTCTTCATACCAGTTAAAAAACAAAGGAAGAAATAGCTGGATATCAGTCCAGTCTTCATTCATTCAAAGAATTTCACCTCATCTTGACTCTCAGTTTGCCCTTAGTTCATTTTGTTCTGCTAGGCTTTCCAAGCATGAGTAACTGCTGGTAATCAGATGTCACCATCGGTGTCCTTATACTGCGTTATATTGCATTTTGGGGTTGTTTCCTGTAGTTGGTTTGGACTACATTCTGTCTCCTAATGAACCGCACCACAGTTCTCTTGTATCTTCCAGATACATTGGCCACATGGAGGCTTGAACTCGAGTCGTCCAGTTGAAGGACAGTCTTCCTACTCACTACACCACCCTGTTGCCCAATTAGTGTTTAGACAATGTCAGGCCAAGACAAGGTGATCAGGGTTAAGTTTAAAGTTCTCCTTTTGCTGGAGGCTATTTCCCCTGTCAGTCCACATGTGTTTACTGAAGGATCCTGCCACAACCCTGACATTCCCAGTGTCAAGATCCCTTCCTCATCCCGGACTGTTTAGGAACAACGACAAATCAGCTCCATCTGTTAGAGAATTGGACGTTGGCCGTGTGTTGTCTCCTCTGTATCAGGAATCCCACAGGAAAAACCCACCTATGTCAACAACTGATGTCACACGTGGGATGAGCGGTGAAACACATTCACATGCATTTCCGTGTGCGAACACACACACACACACGCACACACACACACATACAGAGCGAACCAGCTACACCTGAAAAGAGAAGAGTCAATAAACACTAAGATGAAAGGGTTAAAATGTCAAGGCCATACTTCAAATGCTTTGCTGATGAAAAACAGATGACCTTGTTCGAGCATCTAACATCTGAGTTATAAATGCTATCTTCATTTTCAAACCTGATTATCTCCAGTGGTTTCTGTCCCCATCCTGCATCCAGCCTGTTTAAAACAATTAAAGGTGCGACATGTAGAATTTCAACATCAATAAATCGTTACCACGTTCATTTGGAGACATTAGTGTAAGATCATTGCTGAGAAGATTGACAGCCACTCCCAGCCTCCACACTGCATTTTACACTGTGTACCACAGTGTTGGAGTTGGAGGGAAAGCTGTTGGACTGCTTTACGGCACAAGGGAGATTGCTTTACGGCACCAAACCACACCAAAGAAGTTCTTCCATCACGGAGTTTCTCGCATTGGCAGACAGTGGAAGAAGTCAAAGGCTGATGGAAAAATCCCTTCCAACATGTTTATTCTCTTCAGTAAAGCCAAAGACAACACAAATTTAGCAATGCTAGGGAATGCAAGGGTGGACACGTATCAATATCCTCATCTAGACCATGGTCTGATTTGGTTATGATAATTATACCAAGGTATTACTATTAATTTGACCCTGATATATTGATGTTTAAACATGCTACACGTAGCACATTTAAGAGGCAGTTACACTGGTGTCCATGGCCAACCTCTCTGTTCATTTTACATTTATGTTTTAGGCCTTTAGCTTATCCAGAGTGACTGGCAATGAATGAGCAGGTAGAGGTACAGTCAGCCACCTAAACTTAATTTATGCAACTTTTTATCTGCAGAATAGTTTACCCTCCTTTTTAGACCAAATTAAAATCTTTAGAACGTAAATTCATAGTATGCATCATTGTGAGTGAACTGATATGAGGAAAGGGTAATTTAAGTAAAAAAAAAAAAAAAAGCTAAATGTAATTGATTTTTGTTTAGAATGGTCATTGTTTGCCTTAAGATGATTACTAACTGGAGGTCATGGTTTACCTTCCTTTTTATTTACCACTTCTGATACGTTGGCAGCTGTGGGGATTTAACCTGTGGCCTTTCAGTGACAAGACAGTTTCTCCATCCACCAGGCTGTCTTGCCACCTCACTGCAGGATTTGTTCTTCTAATATTGGAGCCCCAGTCGCACATCAGCTCCGAGCGAGACTGAAAAAAACTCGGTCCCCTAATTCCTCTCCCTCTCCACGCCCCTTTAACGTTCCTAAAAAACCTCTGGCTGGGTGTTTTGGTGGCCGTCCCAGGCCCGCGGGGGTGTATGTGTCCGGGCTAAAGCCGCCGCTCCCTGCTTGACCTCGGCCCGCCTGCCTTCCCGGGCCTTAATCCTGATCAAGCATGTCTAGACCTCTCACTACCAAACACATAATCAGGGGGCAGGGGAAGGACGGGGCTACGGGGGGCCACAGGGAGTGCAGGATGGATGGAGGGAGGAGAGGAAAGGATGCAGGGAAAGTGACCCCTGGCGATGACCCGCGCATTCATTCCACTGTTGACTCTCTCAGCAAACAGAGGCTATACAGAGAGTCAATACACGGAGAATAGGAGAGGAATGGAGGGGGAGATATGAGAGAGGGGAGAGAGAGAGCAGACATAAAGAGAAACTTAGACAAAGAAAGAGAAAACTCAGGAATATCTGCCTTGACAGCTCATTTAAACTTGAGTCTTAAAAATCCTATTTTTCGTAAAACGGGTAGAAAATTTCAATAGGGGTGAGATAAATTTGCTGGATTCCAATGCAAGTCAAGGATTTTCTTAAATCAAGCGTCATTTTCTTGATTGATATATCACTTGTTTTTAAAAAGGAAGATTTTAAGAATGAATATGAAACCAAACGGACATATTTGCAGAGAAAAATATCACAAAAGAGAAAGTGCAGTATGGATGCAGCATTGACATGGGAAAATGGGAGGGGGGGGGGGGGGGGATACCAGTAATGTGACTGGAGTTCCCATAACCCCTCATTCCGAGCTCATTCCCGTTCCCGCACACACACGCAGCCTCTGCTAAGCCGTGGTTCCAGTCAAGCCGGCGAGTGTGACATGCTGAGATTACGGAACATGAGTGGATGGGATGAGGGGCGACACACAGGAACTAATGACGCGGCGGAGCATCATCGACCCGCACGCCTGCATGGAAACAATCTGCAAAACCGTAAAACAATAACACCAACTATTTGAAAAAGGAAATTTTCAAATTGTCAAAATCTGTAACGTCTGAGACAGTCGAATGTTGCAGATGTGCAGTGTGTTTCAATAAATAAAGCATGCTGAAACACAGGGGAGGGAGGGAGGTAGATAGAGGCCTTGTGTGTGTGTGTGTGTGTGTGTGTGTGTGTGTGTGTGTGTGTGTGTGTGTGAGTTAAAGGTGTCACATACGCCGCGCTGCGCTCTGACAAGTCTTTCATGTGATCAAGCGTGGTAACGTGATCCCATACAAAATTCACCACATGGCAGCATTCTCATCAAGTCTCTGCAGCTGAACCTATCCTCCCACGCACCCAACACACACACACACACACACACACACACACACAACAATCTCGGATATAGTCTGTGTGATCAAAAAGAATGTCTAAACCCAAGGTACACACACACACACACACACACTCTGCATACAGTCACACGCTCAAACACACTCCGCATGCCCTATAAATACATAGTGAGCTGTGTTAGTGTGCAGGCAGACTGGAAGCCTGTTTCACTACGATTCTGAAACATTCATGTGGGCCAACGCTCGGTCTCTCCCCAGTCTCTCTCTCTCTCTCTCCACTCTCACCTCTCCCTCTCTTTTTCTTCTTCTTCTGCTCTGTTTCCACCCCCTCACCCTCTTGTCCTCCGCCTTGCTTCTCCTCTCTTAATCTCCCACTCTCGCCTTTATCGCTGCGCTCTCTCTCCCTGCTCTCTCTCTAATTCGGATTCTCATTACTCTCTTTTAAAGACGCGTCCCTGTCACACTCTCCGTCTTACTCTACTCCCGGTAGCTTCCTAATTACCTCCGCGTTCGTATTTCACTTGCATTGCTCGTGCGTTTGCCATCTCCAATAGCACTTATGCACATACCAAAACATTTCTACAATTCCTGGGACGATTTGCATACAGGGGGACTTAACGGCAGCTCTGTAATTGGCTGTCTGGACTGTATTCAGTGTGCTAATTGCTTGTCTGTGAATGTGTCTATACAAGTGTTGACCGCCCCCCCCATGGGAGGGGTTTATCGCCTTGGCTGTCAATCACTCTAGCCCACCCACACTGTGGAGACACAGAGATTCCAATGACAAAACTACAACTATCTTTGGCAGCAGAGCCAAAAATGAACATATGCGCCACACCAGAGGCCTAAATAACTAATAGGGTGATTTCTGCTGCCATTACTTCCCTTATATGCCGATCATGGGTGTCAATTGCATACGGCAAAATGTGGGCACTTGCTATATCTCACCCTAAGTGAGTCCAAATTTAATCTTGTAGCTTCTGTCACTATAATGGAGAGAAAAGATCACGCAAAATATGCTAGAAAGTCATTTGGAAGCCATATCTTAAAATAAATCACAGCAGTGCCAATGTTTCCTCTACACTGATAGTTTGGTGACCTGTGTCTAATCGTTTATCACATTTACCAAAGTATAATATCTTGTCAATCATCAGTTATCGCTTCACTGGTCTATTTCTACAAGCAGGTTTGGAAGATATGGCGGCAAAAGAGATCAGATGCAGGGAATTGACCTCCTCGACTCCAGCTAATATCTCACACGCTAGAACCAAAAATGAAATGTCTATCCCTCTTTTTAGCAATCCAATTACAGGGGAAAAGTGAGAGAAAAGTGAACCTGTGAAAAAAAAAAAAAAAACGACCCGCGCATCCCTTTCCCTCCCTGTCAAACGAGAGCAAACTGCCCACCGGCTGCATCCCGGTGTTGACTCCGTTCTGCGAAAAAACCGCCTGTGATTCCAGGAATGTTTATCGCCGCGGATCCTACAACAGCTGCATTGTGTGCTGCGTGATAATGTGGCTGAACGAACGCTAACAGGCAGTCGGCTGATGCGCTGTTTACCTTGCAGTCAAAAAAAAGCGAGTCATTAACATTCCCCTCATTGTTGTGCGCCGCTGCTCAGACGCCAGGCTGCATCTCAATGGGCTTTTCATTGAGACAGTCAGGGAGTCAATTAGCTTATCTGGCTATTGGCAAAGTCTGCCTTGATGCGGAGCTCCTGTGCAGGTTAGGTAGAGGGACTGAACCCGCAGCCGCTGATAACACCGGGGCAATCTCAAAAAAGACGCCAAGACGTAAAGACACGTTAAGTGCACGTCCATACACACACACATGTGCATGCTCACATACATGCACACACGCATGCCCCGTCCCTAGACATTCCCCTGGGCTGTAATTGGGGGCAGGGAGGCCCCCAGCAGATAAACAAGACCTATTGATTCACTGTAATTTGACTCAGTGGGTGCCATAATGGCATTATAGGACTGGGCCACCGTGTGTGTGTGTGTGTGTGTGTGTTTATGTGCCCTTGCTATAGTGAATGATGACACACAGGTGTGCCCGGGGAATTCAGCTGATTGGAAAGTGATATGAGAGATAGAGAGAAAGAGAGAGAGAGAGTTTGAGAGGGAACAAAGCACCAGCGGAGAGTGAGAGAGAGAGGGAGTGTGTATTATGGATGAGGAGGCAGCGGTGTGAAAGCAGTAGTAAATTCTGCTGGTCTCGCTGTGCCTTTTTTCCAGGAGCCCATAGCTATAAATACTGTATATCTGTGTAAAACTCCCAGCCGATCAATGAGCCATCAAAATAATGTTTGGCTTGGTAATCAAAGGGAGGAAAGGCAAGAGAATGGAAAAGGAGAGGAGAGAGAAAGAGGCTGTTCAATAGTATGTGGGTAGAGAAAAAGTCTCTAACTGGAATTCCAATCGCTCCCCAATCATTCCAGAGTTTGAACACAGATTTGGAAATGCTAATCAGCCATCTGCTGATAACCGACAGCGGATCAAGGGAGATTCTCCACTTCTTGCAGATGCATTCCACACGATAGACACTCATTTGGAATGCAAGAGGAAAAGCATTTGTTTGGTTTCACTTTGGCACTTTATGGCCGTTTGACTAAAGAGCCCAAAGACTTTTCCTGGCGCAGTTCGCACATACACAAGCACACAGAAGGGCACACGTAAAAATACACACTTTAAACCGTAACGGGTTTTTGAAGACCGGTTTTGTTGGATTGAAGATATTCAGTGCTGATATTCAGTATCTATAAATTTGACAATTTGTATGCCCAAAATGTACAATTTGTCAGGTGGAAAAGCCTCTGAAACAGCATTCAGACACTAAAACCCAGGATAACAATAATAATAATAAAACACATTCATGCCTACTTGTGTGGAATCTGATCAAAATGTTGCATTAGAATTCAGGTTAAGGGCTTCCCATAGACAACCAGTGTAGTATTGATCAATTCTACAATAAATACGTATAAAAACCACATCATATCCATCATATCAGAGGTGGATGACAATGACTGGCCGATATCTGATTTCTAAGAAAAGGCCGATATATTGGTTTATTCCTAATACTCACACACAAAAACACACACACTCTGATCAGAGGTGTGTATCCCAGGTACAGTGAGAGTGTCTAACCCCACAGCGGAGGGTGAAGAGACGCTCTGCTGTCATTTTGACTTCCTCTCACTTTGCTCTCTTCCACCTGACAGGCTGAGACCGGGGGTAAGTGGTGCCACACATGATTCTGTCAGCTGGGAAGACAGGTAACAAGAGACAGACAGAGAGAGAGAGAGAGAGAGAGAGAGAGAAAGGGGAAGTTATAAACACTTTCACTTATTTATTTCCAGAGCTCCCTTGGTGGCCCTAATGTAAAATTCCATGACTTTTCTATGACTTTCCATAACACTTCCATCATGACCTAAAAATGTGATTTTTAAAAGCATAAACAGTCTGGTTTCCACTGCAGTTGAGCTTACTGTAGAGAAAAACAGGTGAAAAACCATCATCTAAGGCAATGAAAGTGAAATTCATTCTGCTATGTTCCTTTAAAGTGTCCCATTTCTAAAATTCCCTGATATTCCACCGACTTCCCCAGAGAATTTAGCAAATTCCCCGACTTTCCCTGGAATACACCTCTCAAAATCCCACGGTATTCTATAATAGAAATTCGATGACCAGTGGAAACCCAGTATTTCACCTTAAATTCAGCTTTGAAACCCTGGAATTTTCTGCACTGGATGGGCAGAAGAACTCGCCTAAACGCATGAATCTGTTCCCAGTTTCTCCTCTTACTTTTCCTCCCCCTCACCCCCACCCGGAACCATACATTTTTAAGCAGCGTGGCAATAAAAACAACACATCATATCATATTTGAACACATGCACAGATTACACATGCGAGAGCCTAAACACACACACACACACACACACAAGCCTGGCTCAAACCCAGTCTCAGGCATTACAATATATAGCGCCAACAATTCTGTCTACCACGCGAGCAGCCATTTGCGTAGAATTAGGTCAACACTTCTCCACACAACACCCCTCCTTCTCTCTCTCCCTCTCTCTCTCTCTCTGTCTTCCCTGATTACCAACTCATTTGCCTCGTCTACGTTCCCGATTATAAATTCTCTTTACAGTAATTTATATAATCGGCAGCCTGTAGCACAAGATCCCCCCCCCCCCCCCCCCCCTCCATCACTCCCACCATACTGTGCACATGTACACTAAACTGAAGAGCAAATTACATGGCTTTCAGGTGCAGGTTCACAGACACAGAATCAGTGGGAACGATCTGCTGGAAATCATTTGGAGACTTTGAGCCCAATATGGGATGTGTGTGTTTCTTTGATATGGCATTTTCAAAAAGGGCCGTCTGCGATGGCTGATGGCGAAAGCTGCAGATGTTCCGATGCCACCGAATGAATTATTCCACACAGTGCATCTAGTGGAGCGGTCTGGTCCATATACAGTCTTTAATTTGGAGGAGAGGAGAGGAGAGGAGAGGAGAGGAGAGGAGAGGAGGGTTCGGCCGCTCTGCCATCTTGTCGTCCGCCCCGATCGCTTTCTCTCTCTCCTTCTTCCCTAGCCTCTCTCTCTCTCTCTCTCTCTCTCTCTCTTTCCATTCTCATCCTTGGGCATGCAGCCTCCCTCCCCCCACCGCTCCATGTGCCAGCCTGGAGGGTGTGCTGGGAGGGCAAAGCCGATATGTGTGTGTGTGTGTGTGTGTGTGTGTGTGTGTGTGTGTGTGTGTGTGTGTGTGTATGCAAGGGCAGCCTTGCCACTGTAGCTTTTTCGGGCTGCGTTGCCAGTTTTGTCAGCGCCACTGCCCTTTTCTCGCTACAGTTTTCTCGCCGCATTCCCCCGGCCTTCCTCCATCACCCGTGCGCGACCTCGTTACCTCACCGTCATGCGGGCCCGCATGCCAAACAAATTCACCTCATACCCAGAATGATACGAATTCTCCGCATTCTTCGCAAACGATGTGACCCGCCTGCGGTCTTGGTTAGCCTCGGGGGCACGGTGTGGTTTTAATGACTAGGCTTTACATAGCGGGCCTTTATTCCCTCTAACCGGCTGACTGCCTTATCTTATGTAAGCAGCGCTGTAGGTTAAAAACCCCATATGGTCGCACCTTCTTCATCTGTTTTATTCACACACATCCGCACACAACCAGGAGGACAAACAGAGACCCGAGTCCTCAACACTCAGTCTGGCCTGTTGTGTAAAGACAGGAGATTCTTTAACGGTGATATTAAAGAGGCAGTGTGAAGCCGCCCTGAAATAGCTCACATCCAGCCAGCCTCCAAGCCTCCCCACGCTGGCCTGTCACTAGCTCTCAGTCACATCGCATCCTAAGACTGTATTACTGTGTGTGTGTGTGTGTGTGTGATTCCATTCCCCGGGGATACGCGCCATCATGACATTTGCATGTGTGTGGGCATAAAAAGGTGTGTGTGTGTGTGTGTATATGTGTGCATAACACGTCTTGGCATCGTTCCGAGCCGGCATCCATCATTGGAAATGCTGATGTCCTTAGAAGGTGTTGAGCTTTTAATTAGATCTATATCTCCTCAGCAAACAGTCTCTCAGATTGAGTTAATTAGTCGACTGAACAGACCCTCGTTCAATAGCCGCCATCAAAGCCAGGGCAGAGAAACTCGTGGGCCTGAAAGCGATAGGTTGTCTGGTTTCTTTATAATAAGAACAATAATAATGACAAATATAATGGAGGTGAGGGTGTAATTTCACTCAACAGCTTCAGGGGAGTCAGTCTATAAAAGCTGCAATGAACCCTGCCTCACCCTGCCTTAAGGAGGTGCTGACCCACCTGAAAGAATTTCATTAGTCTGGCTTTCAATGGAGTTTTAGTGTCTCATGATGGTCTAAATTTGCTTTTCCACCCTGACAAGAATGCAGTTCCAGGGGAAATGCTGATCCTGATCAATGCTTTTTGGGATTGTTGGCATTGAAATGATCAAATTTGAAGATATTGAATATCGGCACAAAATTGAAAACTTCAATTCAAAAATATTGGTGTCGGCTTTGAAAAACCTGTATTGGTTGAAGCTGATGCTGTAGGTAAAGTCTCTTTTCTTTTGCCTTCCTCCACAGGCAGGTCAGAGGTCAGAGGTCAGGATCAGCTGCAGAACACCGATGGAAAGTAGGAGCATAATATTTTTATCTTTAAAGCTTGCTGTTCAAAAGCCGGTAGATTCTGGAAGATGTTCTGTCCTTGTTATCGGAGAGGCACTTTCATTTATTTGTTTTTATGTCTTCCCTCCCCTGCTTACTAAGTTTGAAACTCAGGAGGCCTATGGAGACCAGCAGGTTCAAAACCACCAGCCTGTGATCCCATTGTGGGATCCTGAGGAGAAGCGGTGGTCCAGGTCCCAGCCTGGCTGCAGAGGAAGAGGAAGAGAAAGGAGGGGAGTAAGTCAGAAGAAGACAAGGACATTGGTGTTGTTATCCTTGGATGTAAAAGGAAGACAAAACGCCTGGAGCCTGAGCCTGTCCAACCGGAACTGCAGAGGAAACACAGGAGCAGCGAGGCCAAGTGTGAGAGGAAGAGGAGGAAGATGAAGGAGAAAGAGACTTGGCAGAATGAGACGCTGGCCTTGATGCTGGCTCTGCAGTTCAACCACTGGAGTTGTAACAGTGAATCTGATGGCTGCTCAACTTCAATTCCAAGTGTAACTCCAATTTTACACTTTGTATTCAACTTAAAAGCACATTTCTTTCTGCAGTGTGAAACACTAAGGATATTTTTCTCTATAGGAGTTATTTCTGTTCACTTAAAACTCAAAATGAAATATCTTCTCAGTAAAAAGACTTTTGTGATAATGTCTTTAAACAACCACTTTTACATTCTAAGCCTGGGTGCCTTGGTAGGCCTAAAGGGCTGAGGGCTAAAAAAAAAAAAGGTTAAAGGGCTTTAAAAAAAAAAAAAGGAAAACATCACATGATGATCATATCTCACAAGACTTGTCATCGTTTCCACTTGAACTTCAGTCCATCTCGCCCTCACTGTTGAGACAAAGACCTTATAGTGAGTCTCAATCGGTCTTATATCCTAAAAATACATGTGACAGAATTAGACACTCGGAGGTGGTTAACGGTTGTGAAACACGGTGCATGTTTCCTGTGAGCGCAAGACTTGTCATGACCTCTAATGCTAGTCAGTTGGCGATATTAGCAGAAGTAAACCAGTGTGCCAGTATCTTGGTGCAGTAGGTTCAGCAGCACCACATATCCAACAAAGGCTAAAAAGCCTTTTCGCTTGTTTGGGCTGAGTGATGTAAAGGGTCTAGTAAGGACAGACAAAAAGGGTTTCTAATTTGGTGTGTGTATGTGCATGTATGAGTGTGTGTGTGTGTGTGTGTAAGTTTCTCCAGGCCAGGCGCAGCCACTGGCGATGCAGCTGCAACATTAGTGGGTCAGTGTGCCATCAACCCATTCATCAGCACTTCTCTCTCCCTCTCCTCCCTCTGCCTCCATCTCCCCTCTGACTCACCATCCACCCGTCTATCCCTCGCTTTTCCCGGCCTGCTGGATCTATATATCTCACTGCCTCTCCTTTTCTCTCTTCAGGTCTGGCTGTGGCTGCGTGCAGAATATTTGTATTGAATTCCTTCAGACGGGAAGATGGAAGCAGTCAAATGAGTTGTTCCAGTGAAGGGATCTGATGAGGTGTGTGTTTTCATGCACCAAGGAGGAGGTGGCAAAGGTCGACGTGGACCCAAAAGAGCAACACGTTTTCTCAATATGATAATATCGCATGGTAAAAAATAATATTAAAACAGCTTTGGAAGCTATTTTGAACTGATATCAGAAAGATATTTAGGTTCTGATTTCACAAAACAATCAACTTTAATTCTGGTGTCGTATCAGCATCTACGCAATGTTGAAATGTTGACTGGTTTTCCCTCAGTTAGCTGCTAATATTCTCCTATTGAAGAGGTTGTTAAAGGTTTATATCACCTGTTTTATACATACATTTACTTCAGAATGGGCTAGTCTGTTCTGTTTCAGGTGGTTAGAAGAGGCATTTTTACTTGGATTGGGCTATTATTCCGGTTATTAGTGAACCATTGAGCTCCTGTCTTCCCCTAGTCTCCTGCTCCAGCCGACCAGAATTCCCCAAGTTCAGTGTCTCTCATGTATTCCCACTTTATCTTTCCTTCTGCACATGTATTCATGAGATACATTCATGAGATGTAACGCAAAAAGACAAACCAAACCCAAGATATTGTTGTTCAAAATCTCTCTCTCTTTCCCCTCCCTTTCCTCTTTTTCCTGGTTTTCCCTTTCCCCTACTTTCCTCTCACATTCTATCTCTTGCCTACTCTCAGGATGGATGGAGAAAAGCGAAGGAGAGAGAAGGAGGAGGAGGAGGAAAGGGGGGGTGGGGTGGATGTGTTGTTCAGTTCTGCTGAATGCGCTCACATGTATGAAAGGAGAAGCGTTTATTTTAGGACTCTTGCGTGGGTGTACACAGATTTGAAACACACACACACACACACACATGCGTGCACTCACACACACACACACACACACACTAGGGAAGTGAGAGCGCCAAAGCCCAGAGATAGGCCTGACCTACCTTTACATCAATCTGTGTTTGAAAGCTGCTGTGAGGATGCTTTTCCCTGAGCCGGCTCTCTAGCCCTAAGACTTTTCCATATACCTGTATTCTCAAGATGCATTACACATTAGCAAACACAGAGACATGCCGACACACACACACACACACACACACACACACACACACGCAGCAACCCACAGAAACCAGGGCGAATGAAGAGAAAGAAAAGGACATGAACGACAAGAGGCAAGAGGCAGAGAGAAAAGAGACAATAAAAAACCTCTCAGCAATACCTTGTCTGTGTTGTTGTGTCATATTGTGTCAGCGTTGCCATAACGTTATTATGCTGGAGAAACTGTTGTCATGGTAATAAGGTCACTGGCATGCTCATATGTCAAAAGGGATTTATACTGGGCTGACACCATTTCCAGTGCTGCATGTGCCAGGCATGTGTGTATGCATGTGTGTGTGTGTGTGTGTGTGTGTGTGTGTGTACATACAGTATGTTAGACAAAGACAGACCAGGAGAATGAGTCTGGTCATTTCTTACTTGGTTGATTAACAGCTAGGCTTAAATCCCGTTAGTATTGCAAGTTAAGTTACATTTCCCGAACACAGATTTCAAAATCAAAATCTTAAAAAAATTGGACCATGACAAACACTGGAAAATATCAAAATTCACACACGTGGTTCAGAAAACCCTCTGCCAGTTCATCCCCTCTGTATTGTGTAGTTTGGGTGAAACCCATCCCACACCAACATGTACACAGTAACATCCTTTCTAGGGAATTCCCCACAGGGATTCCCCCGTCTCTGACCATAACTAATGAGGCAGAGTAATAAGAAGTGGACAGAAAGCGAAAGTGAAACAGCAGGCCCAGATACTTTGCAATTACGCTTGGCAGGATGACCCAGTGACTCCTATCAGCAACAGTATAGTATTTCAGCATTAACAGGAAAGTCCCAATCAGTTCCCAGAAACTGCTTGCTGCCTCTCTTTCATTAGACTTTCTGTTTGGCTCGTTTATAGGAAGAGCAGGGAAACCTCTGGAACTTCCCATGTCATTGCACCAGAGGGAAAAAAAATACAAGTGCATACAACAATCTATTATATTCTAGTTGTGTGTGAGAAGTCCTTAATGCATAATGGAATTTCCAAAATGCATACTTGATTCACCATTTCAGCTTCTCAGTTTCAACATAGGAGCACACACATTCCCTCTGAAGTCAAAGTGCTTCTTTGTCACTCCAGACAAGATGTTAATGCGACCTACTTCTTTAACCAGACTGGTCCTACAACCCTCCTCCTCCTCCTCCTCCTCCATCATCATTTCCTCGTGCCACTGTTGTTTGCCCCCAACTCTGACCCTTGACCCCCCCCCCCGGCCGCCGCGTCGGCTCAAAGCTAAAGTCATGATTATTTTTTTTTTCTCCTTCCTCTCTCTATTTGTCCGGCGTGGACATCTGTCAGCTCAAACGCGGAGCCATATGCTACCTATTGTCCCTCCGCGAGGACCGGGAATCAGCGCTTACACGATTGAGCGAGCACTTAAGAAATATTGACCGTGGCTCGGCTGGGCTTTGATTAAAATGGCTGATTATAATCTGGGGCGGGCACTGGATTATTTTGGTTTAATCTTTGACACGATGATCTAAAGATGATATTGTCTGTTTGTTTGAGATTGTCCTGAAATAGTAAAAGGAAGAAGCCTTTCATGAACTTTCAAATCACTCTCTCCAGTTCTGTTTCTGCTGATTTTACACCCATAATCCTTTGCCTCCTCATTCTTTCTCTGCCTCTGTCTTTTTCCTCACAGTCGTACCTCTTCTCTCCCCCTCCAGCTGGGCTTGTGATGCTCATCCATAGGGCAATGAAGCAGAGGACAATGGGGCCTTTGGGAGACAGAGCTCTCCCTCTGTGCGAACAACACCCAGGAATACATACACAAAGACTCATTGACTGCAGGCAGACGAATGCAGAGTGAGAGGGCATAGGGCGGGGGTTGGATCGTACATTACACCGCTTAAGAGGGGAGAAGATATCTGGTGGCCTGACGTGAAAACAAATTACGACTGACAGAGAACAAAAGACACGAGGCAGGTAAAAGCAATTAAGAGACGAACTCGGCATTCCTGCGGCAAAAAAGCACATTCACAGTCCCGGCAGCGCTACATAGGACGAGCCTCAGGCCGACGACCTCCGGTCATGTGATCAAAGGGTCGGAGGAGGGGGAGGTCAAAGGGCAGGGAGGACTTGGAAGTATCCCCCGGAGGGAGAGCGGTTTAGCTCGGCGTGACAAGGTGACAGAGAGAAATGGAGAAAGTTAAGGGGGTGTGATTGGCTCAATTAGAGTTACAATGAGGTAATGAATTCCTAATAATCCTTTGCCGTCAGTTTGATGTAGTAAATGGCCGGTTCAGGCAGAAGAAAAGACTAATCTTAGATCTGTCCGTTGAAGCTTTAATGGAGTTACGGCCAGATCTTTGGCTCTGAAACGCATATCCATAAAAATGATATCACTGCTCATTTGAGCTGTCAGTATTAACCTGCTCCCTGTATGTAGGAATATAACGGAGGGTAAACCCATAAACACAGTTGACCCACTTTACCCTCCTCTTCAGGCTGACTTAAATGTTAATGATGTAAATTCATAGTATACATCATATTAAGTAGTATAAAACCGATGCTAGTTATATAAGGACAGGGTTTTTTAAACATAAATTAGTGCTTTTCTGAAAAATATGATTGATTTATGTTTATACTGGTGGTTGTTTGCCTTTATGATAACGATAACAGACTGGAGGTCATAGTCTACCCACCTTTTATTTTACCATTACATCACTGGCTGGATGGAAAGCACCTTTAAAACAGACACACCTCGACTCAGTAAAAAACACAGGCCAGAAACACTTAGGTGAATTCCTCTGAACAAGGTAATGATGAGACAGTCATGCTGCCTTTACAGCACTGTTTACCCACACTAACCTCTGACCAACAGAAAAGCAAGTTATGTTTAGTCATGCAATGATCTCACTATACTGTATCTGAAAACAATACAGTCATTGTACAATCAAGTTTTATTGCCTTAACTGCTTTACTTCCGCTAACCTTCTACCTAGACTGATTTATTAATTTGCCGATATTGTCCTTTTATTTGATATTGATATTGGCCAGTCATGTTGTCCATCTCTGATATGATGCAGTTTGTTTCATTACATATTTATGGAATAATTGATCAGTATTACACTGCTTGTCTATGGCAGCTGTTTCTAATGCAATATTTTGATCAGACTTCACATGACTATGCATGAATATGATTGGGATTATGATTATTATCCTGGATCAGAGGCTTTTCAATTCTGCCAAGAATACATGTCTGGGAGAAACACTGAATACGTGGATTTTTTTTTAAATTTCTGGCATGAAAATGGTCAAATTTATCAAAATGATCAGCATTTGCCTTGAAAAACTCATATCAGTCACACCCTACTCCATATACTTGATTCTCTCCTCCATACCTAATCTTCTTCACCGCCTTCCCTTCCCCCATATTCTTCTTCGCCCTGCTCCCAATCCGAGTATGTATCCCTCTTGGAGGTGTGTGTGTGTGTGTGTGTGTGTGTGTGTGTGTGTGTGTGGTGGGGTGGGATGGGTGGGGGTTTAACTGTTGTTTGATGACCTGTTATCACATCCCTCCCTCCACACCTAACACTATCACTCAGCTATCAGCATGTCATTCCTTTCTATTCACACATGGGATGTCACATCCAAATGGCTATGTGACAAACTCTACCTCTGGCGGTCTCCCCCCTCTCTCTCTCTCTCTCTCTGTCCCTTTCTTTCCATCTTAAGGCCTCGGCTCTCCTTCCATCATTCAGATCAGAAAACTCCCCTCCTCCTCCCTGCATTCCAACCCCCAGCACATCTATATGAGCTCTGTCACAGCTGATGCCTCCTTTGCTCCGTGTGTGTGCATAATGTGTTTCTATGTGTGAAGGATTGCTTCTCTGTGCCTTTCGCCCCCTGACGCTCGCTGGTCCCATGACAATGCTTCCCTTATGTGCACACATCGCACTGACACACACATGCAAACCCACACACACACACACACACACACACACAAACACACGTGGACACACATTACGCAGAGCGAAGAGTCAAGTGCGGCGATGATGAGACGATGAGCCCGTGCGTCGTCATCGCCCTCGTCGCCGTCGTCATGACGCGATTTTCACGGAAAAAGAAGAAAGGAGCAGTTGATATACTTCCATCTGTGAAAGTCAGCCGTGATGCCGTCTCCCCCCCCAGGGCCGAGTTACCTCAGGCAGGCTGAAGAAGCCCATTCACAGAGGAAGATGGCTTGAGGAGACGGGAGGGCCTGCGTGCCAGGCATTCCACAGTACACAGTGGACACATTATTATGACATTTACAAGGCCAGCCAGAGAGATACAGCGTGATGTGTGTGTGAGAAAAGGTTGTCCTCTCTGTGTGACTGCGGTAAGAAAGGAGCAGAGTTAGGGGAAAGCGGTGTTACACAGAGTGGAGCAACCTGGAATAACCTCCGATGCATTGTGATACATTCAGGTTCAAATGACAAGGGAGATTACGCACACTGTATGACAGTAGCTATGTGTACATGTGCATAATAATGTAACTACTGCCAATACTGTGAGTAAGATAAGAGTTGGATTAAGCTGTTTAAGCTGTTTACATGATTCCATAATTTGACAACTCCACATAATAGTCCTGTTTATGTGAGTACATGTGCCCAGTTTACGATGAACTGGGCAAATGCACAACTTGACCATAGTTCAAGACATGTGACTAAGGTGTATTATGCTTACTATAACTGAGAGCATAATCACATTTATATAATCAGAGTATGGTATTTCCATGGGCTCTGCTTCACTCACATTATTGTCTTAATCGCATGATAATCGCACTTTTGATGTGCATGTAAGTGTGTCCAGTGTTGCATCATGCAAGTGTCAGGGCGTCACTTCTGTCTCAGCGACTCAGACATGTTACCGAAATGTCTGTAACCTTACATGTGCATTTGTAAGCTGGAGAATTCAGCATTAAGGCAGACTGCCGACATGCATTCCAACGTTCTGATGACTTATAAAATCAATTAGAGTGATCGGTCACAGGAAAGATCAATTCGAGACACTGCACATTGAAGTCCTGTCCTCCCATAATTGAGAGTTGTAGGTTTAACAACTGTTGCAAGGGGTGTTTGTACGAGAAAACGATCAGTTGGAATGTGCATGATTATCACGTTATGTGCATGATTATCACATATTCTGCTTCTGGTATGTTGTTGACAAGCGGAAGTGAACAACAAACCTAGTCATGGAGCCATGAGGAGACAGCGTGCCACACTACTGCCTGACCCCTATTCTACAGCTGCATTCAACACCAGCAAAAACAAAATGTGTCCCCATATCCATAATGATGGCACAAACACATTGTTGAATAACAGGTTAAACCCTCATTCACCATTGTCTGACAAAAGTAGGTCCATTTAGTTATTCAACTGCTCCTCCAGCATGTGATGGGGACAGACAGGAGCGGAGGGGAAGGATGTGACTGGAGAGAACAGGCAGACACCATATCAGACTCCCCATTAATACCAATGTGAAAATTCACCTTTTCTGTCTCTTCCTACTGAAGCTGTCTGACAAGAAGTACCACATCTTTGTCTGGTCCTCTGTTACATATGTTTTCTTGTTATTTTTGAGAAACAAATGCATGATCGTTAAACTCCAACTGTCTTGAACTATTAAATGCTAACTGGTTAACTAGAGCTAATGTAAGCTGGTCGCATGTTGTGACGTAAGCATTTATTTTGTAGGCCATTTGTAGGAGTTTTGTGTATATGTAGAGCAGAAAGCACAGCAATGGTTTGGGATTTTTTAAAAACTGGCTGGACAAAGGAGACAACAAAACCCCAAAACCCCCAAAATGTTATTAGGTGGTAATATTAGCTCGTTAGCTATCGTTTGGTATTTAGCATTTTGTGACTCAGTTCAAGTCATATTGAAACAGAGTCACGTTAAGTGATGATAGACAATGAGTCATAGGTGACAGAAAGTGCGCTTCTTAACATTTCTGCCAATGGTGAGAACGCTTCCCCTTTCCCTTGCCTCCAGGTTGATAGTCAACTCCATTTCTGTCTGTGAGCAATTAGAATCTGAAATGAATGTGAAACCAGAACAGACGTTCAGAAACTTCCCGACTTACTTAGAAATCCCAAAATGTGAAATTGCAAAATGCAATAGCAAAATTTACTTGCCATGAACTGAGCACCTCCAGTGGAAACTGCATAGTCACATTTACTGACAACAAGGTATCAGTCATGTAACAGTTAAACTCACATTTACTCACGGGTGTCAGTTATGGCAAGGTGTGGCACTCGCCAAGTTTCACACAGACAAGCCTAAGTGTATCCAAATTTGATCTCGCAGTTTCCCTCTAAAGCTGATAGTTTGGTCACCTATTAATAATTTATCACACTTTATTTCTACAGACTAATAACTTCCACATAGACTACTGATACTCAGCGTGAACTCTAAGAACACGCAACCTAGATTCTGCATTGTCCAGGCACTGACTGACTGACACACACACACACACACACACATCACCCTGACCCTAACACTTCTACACACTGATACAAGGAGGGGAAGTGATTTCATGCAAAAAATGTAGATCTTTATCTTTATGCTGTGGAAATATTGTTCTTCACTTTCATGCCAATGAAGCACATTGAATTAAGTTGAACTGAATTAATTGCTGGGGGTCTTCTGATGAGGGTGGGGGACTAAGTCAGAAACTCGGAGGTGATTGGTCAGAGCTGGGTCGACATGCCCAGACGGGACATTGATTGGTCAGCACTCAGCAGACCCCGCCCATGGGCGGTGCCTTGGACCTGGTCTATGTTGAAGCGTTGCGTTCAACCAGTGCTGAGTTTAGTGGGTCTCTCTCTACCAGGGTGACAGGTCCAAAAAAACGGGGAAAACGGAGGGAACTAGCTACTATTTGAAGAAAACCCATACTTTTACTCGTTTCACCGGTGGATGCTTAACTTGCCCTGGGGTTGGATTAACTTCAAACCACTCTTTTTTAGTTTTTCTTTTTCATTTGCTTTAGAAGAAAAAAAAAACTCACCGAAAACAATGGGATCCCAGGCATCCAAGGGAGAGGTGGCCGTGGAGGCAAACGCTGCCGCCGCTGATGCTGCAGCTGTCAAAACCAACGGACAGGTACAGTCCAATGGCTCACTACTCATTCTTCAAAGCAGAAGATAGATAGAAATGGCTAAAATGTACTTTCGTCCAATTAAAACAATAGTTCAGCTTATTTAAGCGACGTTAACTCGGTTAAATTTGAATGTGAGGGCATTTTGGGTAAGTCAGGTGGGGCTTCTAGCATCTCTCTGGTGATGGTGTGGCTCCGGCTGGACACGGCGGACACTCGAAACTAAACATTAACCAGACTGTTGCCGTTGTTGGTCTCGGATAAATGGTTAAATGCAGGTTTAAAATGAGCACGTCGGTTGTTTGTTTTTTTTTCTTTTTGTGACAGGTTCAAACCAAAGCCCCCCACAACGTGTTTCATAGAGACATGCATGAAGGGGGAGGGGGGCAGTTTCAGGTTGGGCGCACGTAGGCAGCCTGCTACTACCTACTTTACAAATTGGGGATTTCCAAAACGTGTATGTGTGAGAGGAATCATATTTAGTCATAACCAGGCTAGTCTAGACCATTGTAAAATAACTGAATGAAATTTACACGCGTCTTATAAAGCGGGGAAAAATGTTTTTCATACATACATCTACTCCTCAAATGTATGTCTGGTATTTTAAAACCGTCTATTGTAGTGTTCTCTCTCTCATCCATCGATGAGCTCCAGCCAGTCTTTGTTGAGCCGATGTCTGTCTGGTACCTCATCTGGTCCGTGTGGCGCTACCGCCGCCTGTCGCCTGATTGCGGTACTGCAAGGCGTCGCCTCTGAGCCAGGCGACACGGTGGTTAATTGATGAGCACGACGATGCTTTCCAAAGAAATGAAGAAACACACATCTCAAATCGATTTTTGTTTGTATTTGATGCATGTGCAGAGATGTTTTGAGTACAAGGCATGTTTTTCTTTGTCAGAATGCTCAGCTTCAGAGACACCCAGACTGATTTTTATTTTCCTTTCTCTCCGTTTTCCAGGAGAACGGCCATGTGAAGACCAATGGTGACGTCTCTGCAAAGCCTGACGGGGATGCCGCCGCTACCAACGGCTCGGCCGAGGCCGCTAAGGAGCCCGAAGCCGGCGCAGGAGGCGACGCCATCGAACCGGCGCCCGCTGCAGACGGTGAGGCGGCCAAACCAGAAGGTGAGGCCGCAGCCAAGGAGACCCCCAAGAAGAAGAAGAAGAAGTTCTCCCTGAAGAAGTCCTTCAACTTCAAGCTGAACCTGAAGAAGAGCAAGAAGACCGAGGCCGTGAAAGAGGAACCGGCGGCGGCTGCCGCTGCCTCTGAGGAGAAGCCGGCCGAGAACGGAGCCGCCGCTGCCGCAGAGGAGAAGAAAGAGGAGGTGAAGGAGGAGGCTGCCCCTGCCGCCGCTGCGGCCGAGGCCCCGAAGGCGGAGGAGGGGCCGGCTAAAGAGGAGACCCCCAAGGAGGAGGCCAAGGAGGCGGCTGCTCCGGCCCCCGAGGCCACGAAACCAACAGAGGAGAGCAGCTCGACCCCCGCTCCCTCTGAAAAGAAAGAGTGATTGTATCTTTAGCTCACAATGAACTGTGTGAACTGTTTTTAAAGAGAGAGAGAGAAAATTTAAGAGTATATATATATATTTATATATATGTGTATATGTATACATATGTATGGATATATGTATATGTAAATATATACACATGTATGTGAGAGACTCCTTCGACGTGCCACTTTTCGTCATGGTAACAAGACGACAGACTAGATTCACTAGATCACTTCCCTGGTTACTGCTCGACATCTGGACCTTGACTTTGAGTTTTAGGCTGTGGGCTGGTCGCTATGTGGAAAATGGATTTTAATGGCTGGAGTGCGAGCTAATGACACCGTGATGGATGGATGGATGGATGGACGAATGGAGAAGGATGGAGTCGAAGCATCTTTTCCCTAAACATCTACCGATCGAGATGCCTCCTTCCTAAAGGAATGAAGCTAGATAGGCTACTAGGACACCACCACCACTTGAAATGACTGTTAAATAGAGAAAAAAAATGAAATCAGAAATTAAGAGACTTGCCAACTTTTTACATTCCTATATTTTAACCCAAATTTGAAGTATTTTGTGGTGTATTATAGAGAACCATCTTAAAGATTCAGAGAAGCTATGTCTTGTTTGTTTAAAGAAAAAAAAATAGACAATTTTGATTTTTACCTTACTATAAAAAAAGAAAAAGAACACTTAAGCTTGCTATGTTCACTGTTGCGGTTTGAAATGAAGCAGAGTTGTTTATCTGTCGTGTGTGAGCCTGAATCTGCTTTGTCTCTGTAAATACATTGGATTGATTTCTGTTCTTTATTTTGCTAATGTTGACAGATGTTACTGGTTTTATTGTAAAGTTGATAATGGTAAATAAATGTTGGTTACCTGCCCGTTTATGTGTCGTTATGGTTATTTACATCTTGCATTACACTTATTACCAAGTACTATCCTATGGTAAGAAGGCCCGAAGACTATTAGTCTTATTATAGGCTTCTATAGCACCCTAGAGTCAACTAGAGCCACTAGTAGGAGTCTAATGGCAGTGAGAGTAAGGATTAAGGATGAAGTACTGAATTTTAGTTCCTCCAATTATCTTGACCCTTGAAACTAAAGAGACATCTTTTAATGGTCCACACTGAATTGACTCCATGACATCTTATCTGCATATTAGGCGGGTAAAAGTTCAAAGTAAAAGCAATGTTAGTAGCTGCCATCTACCATCTCTTTCCATATTCAACACCAAAACCTAATACACCACATCAGTCATATTCATTAGGAAAGACCCTTGACATAACATTAGTATATCATTTAACCCCAGGTAGTTACAGTGCATGGTAAGAAACCTGCACACCATAGTGGGGGTGCAAAAGTTTCCAAGCAATACAATACAATGCATCTAAAAACACCAAGCTTGGACATCAATAAAGGCGCTGTGAGTTTTATTCTACTCACCCAGGTAAGTAGTCATCACTGGATTTGCACTCGACAAACTCAACAAAGATGAGAAAAGTGTAAGAAAGATGCCCCACAGCTGAGTATAAAGGCATAAGGCCAGTATACACAAGCCCAGCTTCATTCATAGTGTTAGAATTTTTACTGATGTGGATGTAGGTGTCAGATTGCTGTACGTGGCACTCGTTCGACAATCAGATGCTCCGTTTTTGTTATTCACTGACAGGAGAAACAGCCGAGTGTTTCCAGCTGATTAGTTTTCAGATCATTGAACACACCAGCACCATAATGTCCGATGTAACGACCCCTGGCCCTCTATTAGCTTCGTGACCCTGAGGTCAGCTCAGGGTGGGGGTCCATTTGAAGCCGAGCGGCCCCCTGAACATGACTCACTGAGCCCTAACACAGTAGTCTTGATCTGGTTGAAATGACCTAGTTCACATGGTGATATGATGAGTTGAGATCAGGGCTATATTTAGACCCCGCCTTCAAACAATTATGAATTATTTAAACGAGGCTGTAGCTCCATATTGATACAGCTCTTTGCCTCTTGCTGCAGATGCATTTGTTCAACTTGTACAATAGATTTAATGCATTAACCTTCCTCAGTTGCAGGCAAAATCAGCACAAGGCAGACCTAAATTGTAGATATCTTCCACATCTCACTTTCAATGACAGTAGGTAAGCTGTAAACTATAAATGGTCTCTCCTGTAAGAGTTAATTGTCTGGATGTGTTGTTTTATCCTCTATACTATTGTTTTTTTGCATAGTAATACATACATATTGCTATTACCTACATAGACTATACATGAGATTCAGCATCTTGGCTGTTCAGTTTAGAGGCGCTCCATTCCTCACTCAGCCAAACGGTCTGCAGAGATTTGAAAGCGGTGTCAAACACAACTGGGTTTAGACTGTCACCCTGTGGCCATTACATGGAATGCCACAAAGCCGATCAGCATGCAGTTTAAAACCTTTTGCCTAATCCGTCCCAGTATGTTTTAAGGCCGGAATAATTACTAAGCCTGCATCAATATGCATAATCAGCCTCATTTGTGTAAGACAGGACAATAAGTCTGTTTGGAAAAACATGCATTTCACACACTTCAGAATATGTTTACAGGTGTATTTTAAAAGTGTACAAAAATTGGCCAAGAAAATGTATTTGTACATGTAGATGACATGTATTCTAAACATTTGAGTGGACAAAATATATTTCCTATTGGATATACTTGCAGATATATGTTGTCAACAGCACATAGAAAGAATATGTATGTGACCAAATTATATTTCAAATGAATGTCACCTACCCATACACATGTTTGTGTATTTTGTATGCACATA
Source organism: Centroberyx affinis (assembly GCF_046629955.1). Classification (NCBI taxonomy): domain Eukaryota; kingdom Metazoa; phylum Chordata; class Actinopteri; order Beryciformes; family Berycidae; genus Centroberyx; species Centroberyx affinis. The sequence goes on from NW_027279898.1 coordinate 187,473, forward strand.
TCTTGAAACATATTCTGAAGTACATGATAAATGTTTTTTCTGTTTTTGTTTTTTTTTGCAGTATGGGATCTACACCCAAAGTTCTTTATCAAGGCCTCTGGTAGGCTATCAAAGCACTAGAGATGCAATGATGGAGGCATATATACTGTTAGGCATGTTCAGGATTTCAGACGTTCTGATCCAGGGGCTGAATACATTTATATAAAGATGGATCAATGATCAAGATGGATCAATAAAACCATGGATGTAAAGGAGGGTAAATCCATCTAATCTCAATTTACCCACGTTTTTAGACTGACATAAATGTTTTTGGCCTAAGTTCATGATCTATATCATAGTAAGTGGTATCAAACTGATATACTACTAATTTTGAGATGAATAAAATAGTGGTTTTCATGGTGGCGTTGCAGGGTGGGGCAGCAGGGGGGCATAGTGCATAGGGAGACCACCACTCAACCACAGCGTCCGGGTTCAGGCTCCTGTGTCGGCAAGAATCCTCCCTGCTGAAGTGTCCTTGAACAAGACTCCCTACCAGCTGCAGGGCTGCTGTTCTGTGGCTGAACCTGACCTCTGACCTCCCTGTGGCAAGGTTCTAGAAAGAGAAGAGACAATTTCCCTATGGGGATCAATCAAGTATCTCATTAATTGATTTTTGTTTATACTGGTGATTGTCTGCCTTTTGGTGATCACAAGCTGGAGACCACGGGTTGCCCACCTTTTCATGTATCACTCCATCGCTGAATTAAACCCAACACATCGTCCACACTGGTCTACACACTGTCTGGCTCTCTGGCAGTAGCCTGTACGGTCATTGGTTTACAATCCAGGCGCCTCCCAGCCGGGCGGTGCGCAGCTTCTGTGATTGGTCGACAGAAGCTCAGCACAAGTTCCCCGGTGCGCGAGAGGAACCGGTGGGCACGGAACAGTGTGGGATAATTGGTGTAAAATGGCGCTGTCTCAAGGAACAAAGAAGAAAGTTTGCTATTATTATGACGGTAAATATACGAGCTGCGCGGTTCAGTTTCTCAAATGATTGTTGTGGCCTTAAAGACGAGGAGATGTTTATGGAAAATTACATTTATTCCTTTTACAAACCGGTGCCGAACGGCTAGCTATCTAGCAAGCGAGCTAACGTTAGCTTGCTCGTTTGGTAACTACCCTGTGCTACATGCTAATGTTAGCCGTTAGCTTGGTGTGCAGCTGCACGTACTATATTATCCGGTGTTCATCTCGGATACTGGTTAACCAATCATCAGATACACTCTTGCAATAAATTCAAATATTTGACCTGATTTTTGATTGTGCGTGTAGCTAATTTGCTCATTTTGGGATCATTAGCCAGCCATCTAGCCAAGCGAGCTGGAGCTAATATCGTTTCTGTTTCCCTTAACTTGCTAACAACTTCCTAGAAGTGGTGACTGATTCTGGGGTTGCACGATTTATTATTTGGCAAAAGGTGCAGTGCAAATGATAATTTTTTTTTAATATATTTTATTCTTCAATTATGCGTAAGCACCCTAGCTAAAATCTCACACGTGTATATACGTGTATTTACACATAACGTTAGTATGTAAAACCTACGATAACGTTGTGATATGTTAATGTCTTTTCCCAGCCATTCTCATGATTAATGCTGCCTTCTTTATTGGCAAAAGTATAGCCCAGGTGGAACATGACTTAGACCTTTTACGAATCATTGCCGTGTTGGTCAAATCGAGGATGCTCCGCCAAACTGCACTTTTAGAGTTGTTTCGCATTGATTGATTGCCCCCTCCCCTCCTCAGTGTATTTTGATAGTAGAGGATAGTGGGAAAAACAGGTGAACCATTTATAAAAGTTGAAATGTCACTGAATTATTCTGAACTGGATGTAATTGAAGAGCTGATAATGATGGCTCATAACTATTTGAAAATGGCCTTAAATCTTGCACTGTGCGGTGTGTAACTATTGCAGATAAACAAGATGACATGAAATCGCCAGAATTTTGAATAGATTTTAGCTTGAAGTTCTCTCCATACAAGAGATATTGGGGCTAGTTGTTTCCGTGTGTATTTGCTGCTGTGAAACTCAACCCTCATCACTTTTTCTGTCCAAGGTGATGTGGGGAACTACTACTATGGCCAGGGCCATCCCATGAAACCCCACAGGATCCGCATGACACACAACCTCCTCCTCAACTATGGACTGTACAGGAAAATGGAGATCTATGTGAGTTGTACCACCACATAAACTCAAGACCCTATTACAGTGCCAAATGCAAAAAAGCTGAATTCACATGTTATTTCTATGATTGTGAATGGCTAATCAACATATGTTGGCATGAACAACTCCTCAAACCTGAAACCAGTGAATCAAGAATAGTCAGAGACTTTTTGGAGAGAATGAATGCAAGGTTTAATTTTAATTTAAGTTTGAGGTTTTATACCTGAATAATCTTTATTAGTATAGGTGATGACAGCTCTGAACCAGGAAGTGTATCCATATCCCCAGAACACCCTTGGTTATCAGTGGAGCAACTCCAGCGCTGTCACATATTATCACAGATTAAAATCAAACACAGCTCTCTAACAATGCAGGAAAACTAAGACTTGAACTTGTGATGTGGTCAAGATGTAAAAGTCTGTTGATGCTTCATTTAAAATGAAATAGGAAAGATGCTAAAAGAGACTGAAAGCACCAGGATTTTAGGGAATTACGGTATATTCTCAGGACTGTTAATGCTGCACACGAAACCAATAAGAAACCAACTTTTCATGTAAGACTTTAGCATGGATGCTCAATCAAATTGAATGAACATTGAAAATGGTCATTGAACAACTGTTTCAAAGTTTGAAAGGCCTTGAATTTCATCTGGACATTTATTCATGGCGTGTTACTCATAAGTTTACTTGATTTTGGCATTTTAATGCCTTTATACATATTATTTCAGGTTTATACTGAACTGAAAGGCGAGAAGTTTGGTAAATCACAATAGATGGCAGGACAGAATCACAATGCTTAAGGTTTTGAACAACTTAAAGAGCGCAATATTTTTATATTGTGGTAATGTTGTGTTAGGAACGGTTCCCGGATTCCCACTGCTAGTGATGAGCTGTAGCTGGTTTCTCGCTGTGAGTTCATGTTCATAATTAATGAACTGGCTATCTTGCACTGAGAAATAACATGAAAGTTGTGTTTTAGGGTGAAGCTTTAAGATTGGCACAGTGCGGATTGACGTGCAAGTGGACGCCTTCTCTTACCTCCCCGTTACTTTTTCTGTCCGTTTCCAGAGACCACACAAGGCCAACGGCGAGGAGATGACCAAGTACCACAGTGACGACTACATAAAGTTCCTGCGGTCCATCCGACCAGACAACATGTCTGAGTACAGCAAACAGATGCAGAGATGTGAGCATCGGGTTTTCTCTGAATGGCCACTAGACTGAACTGTTGTCGCTGTCCGGTTATGTTTAACCTTTCCGTCATGTGCTTTTTCCTCACAGTCAACGTCGGAGAGGACTGTCCCGTGTTCGATGGCCTGTTTGAATTTTGCCAGCTCTCAACAGGTGGCTCTGTCGGTAAGTTATTCCACCCACACCTCCCATAATCCTTGATTATGGACTTTTCAAAGGCCTTGAAAGCCTTCTAAAAGTCCAAGTGAGTGTGGAACCTTGTAGAAATATTTGCTAATTAATGGCCTCATTAGGATCACCGGTTATGTTGAATATATTATTATTATGGTGGGACAGTAGGCAGCTCAAGTGCCTCTTGTTTACAACCAGATGAAGACAAATCAGAAATGCTACTCTTTGCCCCCCTTAATGCTATAAATTATAGTTGAAACAAACTCATCATCTAATATAAAGCCAGCTGCCAGGAATTTGGGAGTCGTTTTTTATGCTGACCTTACATTTAATGTTCAGGTAAAGAGAGTTGTGCAGTCCTGTCTTGTACAGTTAAGAACCATCTTCAAAATAAAGTTTTTATGATTCAGCAATCTGGAGAAAGGCACTCACGCTTTTATTTCCTCTTGCTTAGACAACTACAGCTCTCTTTATTCCTGTGTAAATCAAAGCCACCGCCTCCAGCTTGTACAGAATACAACAGCTTGGATTTTAGCTGGTGCTGACCGAGGAAACCACTTCATCCCAATTCTGGCACCGCTTGACTACCTGTTGGTTTCAGAATAGATTTGAAGATTTTTGCAGATTACTTTTAAAGCAGGGATTTCTGTTGTGTGTGTGTGTGTGTGTGTCGCTGTCACAGTTTGCCTCTATTCCATCGCTGTATTAACCATTTAACCGTAAAAAAATGTATGTTGACTGTAGTAATCTTAGAGGCCAGTGGCAGGTAACATCCTGGTGTGCCTGTCACCGCAGGATGTTAATTTTGCATCAGCTGGCATTAGTTTACCAACAGACACACACAGACAGACCTTTCACATTAATATAACATTTGCATGTAATGCACCTAGTACCTCTGTGCTTCAGTGTATTGAGCCAGAGAGCCATGTACTGTTAGAGTATGGATCGTAGTATTGATCGCTGAGGCAAAATTAATTGAATTACAAGGGCAACTGAACTAACGCTGCTGTAGACAGGGGAGGTGTTATGCAAATACTGTGCAAATCCCATCTAATGTAGACCATGTGATGGTGCAAGTTAACATACAGCAGCAGGCCCACCAAGACATCACCCACTGGTCAGCGTTAAGTTTACAACAGTCTGCGTTACTTTTGCACCTACCAGCAGGTGATGTCAGTGTTTTTACTGGTTCATACAGCGAAGGAAGAGGCTCATCGTGACCCTTTTGGCTTTCCGTACCTTGTGTCTTTTTTCTCTCGATAAAGTTAGTCTAAAGTCTACACCCATTTGGTTCTGTCTGCATGCCATAATGCTCACAATTGTGGAACCAATGACCTCATTTGGATCAACAAACAAAAGCCTGTCAAGCCATCGGTGCATCTGTTGACTCTGTTGATCCTGTCCCGCAGCCGGGGCCGTGAAGCTGAACAAGCAGCAGACAGACATCGCCATCAACTGGGCCGGCGGACTCCACCACGCCAAGAAGTCCGAGGCCTCCGGCTTCTGCTACGTCAACGACATCGTCCTGGCCATCCTCGAGCTGCTCAAGTAAGAGCTCAGGCTGACTGCTGTCTTCTCTCTGTGTTTAGCCACGTCTCCTTCTTCTCCACCATGCCGTTAGGTTTTTAGTTCAGGTTCCTTTGGCCCCTTTCCACCTGGTGTTAGCGTAAGTCTTGTATCTGGATTGTGTCTAGATGTTATTTAGCTGGATTACATTTACACCCAATTAGTGAAATAAATGGTCTACACATCGAAATCAGATTACTCCATGCCAAAGTGCAGATTGCTGTGTACGTGATTCAATCAATGAAAGATACTCATGGATGGGGAATTTACAAACTTGACAAAAACAAGTTTGTTTCTGAGCTGCCTGCAACCTGTTTGACTTGCATGTGTGTCCTGGTTTATTTTGGTTGAGAAACTGTGTTTGTGGTTCGGAGATGCATCCCATTTACACTTTGTTGTTAATGTGGCCAACTGTACCTCTGACCACTTGGAGGTGGTTTGGATGTTCCAATGCATTTATGTCTGGATTTTCTGCGTTTTTGCTCTCTGATTACAATAAAATCGCCAGGATGCATGTTGTTGCAGGTATAAAAGTTTCCAAAGTTTTCAGCCACTTTGACTGTTTTACCAGATAAATGTTGTTTTGTTTTTTCCCATCCTGGTTGTCTGCCACAATTTATTTTGTGCTGATCTTGTTATTGGTCTGTTACAGAACTTGGCTCTTTCTTAAGATGTCATTAACTGACTTCTGTCTTCTTTCTAGGTACCACCAGAGGGTGTTGTACATCGATATCGACATCCACCACGGTGATGGAGTGGAGGAGGCCTTCTACACCACAGACAGGGTCATGACTGTCTCTTTCCACAAGTATGGAGAGTACTTCCCCGGGACCGGAGACCTGAGGGTTAGTTGTTTGTGTGTGTGTGTGTGTGTGTGTATCCCCATGTTCCTGCTAAAGACTGTTGCTGTATATTGTGTGTATGTGGGTGTGACTTAAAGGACATCTCCAATGTGTGCAGGACATCGGAGCAGGAAAGGGCAAGTACTATGCAGTGAACTACCCTCTGAGGGACGGCATCGACGATGAGTCCTATGAAGCCATCTTCAAACCTGTAAGTCTGCTTTTATCACCAAGCACCATGTAATTAACATAAGTCCCGTCCTCTGAATAAGGGTCTTAACGCGTGTGTTTGTGTCTGTTAGATCATGGCTAAAGTGATGGAGATGTACCAGCCGAGCGCTGTGGTGCTTCAGTGCGGCGCTGACTCTCTTTCTGGAGACCGACTGGGCTGCTTCAACCTCACCATCAAGGGTATAGACGCAACTCGCATTCTTCCAACAATACCCAAAGCCTTTCTGTAGTACCAGGGATTATACAGGGGTAATTAATGTGTGCGGTGTGTGTTTTAGGCCACGCCAAGTGTGTGGAGTACATGAAAAGCTTCAACCTTCCCCTGCTGATGCTGGGCGGCGGAGGCTACACCATCCGCAACGTGGCCCGCTGCTGGACCTACGAGACGGCCGTCGCCCTGGACTGCTCCATCCCCAACGAGCTGCCCTACAACGACTACTTCGAGTACTTCGGGCCCGACTTCAAGCTGCACATCAGCCCGTCCAACATGACCAACCAGAACACCAACGAGTACCTGGAGAAGATCAAGCAGCGCCTGTTCGAAAACCTGCGCATGCTGCCCCACGCCCCCGGTGTCCAGATGCAGGCGATTCCCGAGGACGCCCCCCACCCGGACAGCGGGGACGAGGATGAAGAGGACCCTGACAAACGCGTCTCTAGTAAGAGACATTCATGGGTGTAGGGATAATCTATTTAGGCAGGTTCATAAGAAATGGTGATTCGCATTCTGAATTTCTTTTATCCCTTTCAGACAAGTGTTGAGAGCTGGGGGCAAACTCTGCTCTGGTTGATGTGAAAATTCAGTGTGTCTTTTTTTTTTTTTTTTAGAAAATGCTGTGTTCTCAGTCTGGAATGTCATGCCATACATGCTGTTGAACACCACATGTAAACACGTCTGCTTTCGATAACAAAGTGATGGCACATAGGATATCCCCGTGTAGAAGGCTTGGAGTGTATTTCCTCCTACACAGGATAGACTCGTATAGCCATCAGCTTGTGTGTGTGAAAAAGGGTTTGACAGATATTTTTTAAGCTGCCAATAGCCGATATGTTTTGCCCTTATTCAGTATCTTTCAATTTGACCGTCTTCACGCCAAAATTTCAAAAAAAAAATGTCAAGTATTCAGTGATTTCCCCAGAATTATTCTTGTCAGGGTGGAAGCCTCTGAAACAGTATTTAGTCCATGTAACACTATGGGCCTGAAGCATTGTCTGAAGAGATTCTGATCTATTAACCTGTCTCACAAGCATTTTGCACGTGGAAATGGGGTAGACGCTTGGCAGGAGACTTAAAGTGTGTCTAACCCAACTGATATGCATTTTGAGGAGTGGCAATGGTAGGGTGCAAATTCGAGGCGATTATTGAATTGGAATGCTCCTATCAATTTACTCAACCAAACCATGTGAGTTTCACCTGTAATTACACATGGTGTTTAATGCCAATAACTTCTCACTCTGAAAAGCCACAGCTGCTGTTATTTGTTAGAAGGCACAACAGGGACAACAACTGAAAGGGTTATCCATTTGAGAATTAGTCTCTGTCAGAGGATGAGATTAAAATATATAATAGGATCTATGCTCACTTAACAGTGGGGAATCACAGTCTGTGACCAGTGTAATTTTGATCAGTTCTACAATAAATATGTATTCAAATAAATGGCATCATATCTGTTGGAAGACACTGACTTCCAGCAGATATGATGGAAGACACTGACTAGCTAATACCAGCTCAGTATAATGGTGAACATTATCGGCCTATCCCTACTGTGCAAGGGATATTATGGAACCATGTTCTTGTCTCCAGTTTGTACACCACACTCTTGTGAAGACAGTCGGGGTGATGACGTGCGTTTTGTGTTTCAGTCCGGGCCCACGACAAGAGGATAGCCTGCGACGAGGAGTTCTCCGACTCCGAGGACGAGGCGGAGGGCCAGGGAGGAGGCCGCAGGAACGCAGCCAACCACAAGAAGGCCAAACGGGTGAAAAAGGAGGAAGAGAAGGAAGGCGAGGAAAAGAAAGGTGAGGCCTCCAAAGTTACACTGGCGTTCACGCACTCTCAAACAACACACACAGTCAAATACTCATTCCTGTTTCTTTGCTTCCCAGAAGTGAAAGAGGAGGAGAAAGAGGAAGAGAAGATGGACACATCAGGGTAAGAGAAACAACTGCTCATGTAGTTTCAGAATATCAAAACATAATAAATGGCGTTATGGAAACTGTGTACTGTATTATAACTGATTTTTTTGTGTTTCAGACCAAAAGAAGAGGTGAAAACAACTTGAAGTCTCCCATGGGGAAAAGTGAATGGTTCCACCGTTGTCCAGAAGCCCCACTGATTCCTATATTCTCGTACTGCAATGATAAAAGGACCGACTTATTTTCTACTCCAGTTTTAGTATATGTTCTTACTGACAAACCTGGTTTACATAGTATTTTGCATTTGTTTTTAACCTCCTTGGAGTTCCAGATGGGTGGGCCTTGCCAAACTGGACAGTGCAGTAAGTGCCAGAAAGTTTGGACAATCACAGTAAAGTATTTGAACATCAATTTAACGCAGCCCTCTGATTGGAAACTCACCTGACACTTTCTCTATTGTGCCAACGAGGTAAACCCCACCCACCCGAAGCTCCGGCAGTGTAAAACAAACGCTATGAATCCTTTTCAGTTGCTGTGTGAGCCAGGTCTGCTCGGTGAGAAGAAAAGCACCCAGAGTGTTACTGTTCCTATCATGGCATTTCCGATAACAAAAAGGCAAAACGTGTTTGTTGGACTCGAGCTACGGGGCTCACTAAAATACCTGCAGAGATGTAGTTGATTTACAAGTCTAGCGCTCACATGCAAAAAGGCTGTTCTTAGTTTTTAAACATCTATTTATGATACTGTTAGAATAACCAGCATCTGACAAACTGTTAGGCTTGTTGTGTTAATTTATCAGTAACTGCATGTTTAGAATGTCCTTGCCTTTCGCATGTACATATTAAACTTTCCTTTTGCCCACACAGTCCGCCATTTTGCAGACAGTCCCTTGATCTCTGTTCAGTAAGTTATTTTAAATCATGAATACACATACAGTTCCTTTAGCCTGTCTTCCTATGAATATCTGGTCAGTGTTTCCCCCCCTCCCCTTTATTTTTCTTCTTGCATTGTTTGTATGTGTAGGTATGAATGGGTTTGTACCTCCTCAGAGGCTGATGTGGGGACGCGAGTGACTTGTTTTAGATATTTTGTACCATTATACATAAAGGTGGAATGAGCTGGTAAATAGCCCTCCACATGTGGTTGTTTGGAGTTCTATCCTTGTGAAATGTGCATTATCATAACTGACTTTGTTATAAAAAAAATAAAGAAAACTGCTCCAAATGTGTTTTTTCCTGCCTGTTCCCTCACCCTATTCAATTAACATTGATCCGAGGTTGCATAGATCAGTGCTTTTCAACCTTTTTCATATCAAGGACCCTAATTTAGTCCATATTAGAGCCACAGACCCTCATTTGATGAGATTGTGTCTCTTGTACCCAAATCTTGGAATATTTTTTATTGTTAAATATGAATTCCATAACTATTGTAGGTAGACAGATAACAGCGAAATTATGATCAAAATAGTCGTCGTTCTACATCCTCTGCGTTAACTTCTTGTAAATGAAATGACCCTCTGGAACCCCCTCAAGGACCCCTGGTGGTCCCCGGACCCCACGTTGAGAACCACTGGCATAGATCACACCAGAAACAGCTTGTGTATTTGTTATGGCAACTGATGGTAAAATAACAGAAAACACCTCAATACTTCAAATTCCATTTATTTCAGATTAAATACACTCAGGAATCAGGAAGTGTGGGTTTGAGTCCAGTCACATCGCCACTGTAAATCCAAGGGTACAAAAATGGAAATCTATGCTTCTGAGCCCACCGAGACAAAATTTCCAAAGGAATATTTTTTTAGTGATGTTACAATAATTACTTATTACAACAACATGAACCATCTTGTCACTGGGGTGCACCTTCAGAATCACAAATGGCCTCCTCTTCTTACCTCTTTTCCTCCATTTGCACTGATCTATGACAGTTATACAGGTCAAATCGAGCCCCTGGCAGCCATCCGCCATAACTTTCACCTGTACCCTGACTTCAGATCAGTTCAGATGAAGGGAAGGAGGTGAGGAGAGGTCACAGTCCGCTGTAAATGCACCCTAGTGTCTTTCTCCTTCCCCGCCTACGTCTTCCTGAGTGTGGACTGAGCCGCCGGGTCCGATAGCAGATGTGTAGATGAAGCTGTGGGGGTTGAAGAGGCTGGCTGTTTACGCCTCCAGCTCAAAGTCAAAGTAGTGTGGGTCAAAGTAGTGAATCCTTACGTATCCGTCCTCTCCTCCACTGCTGTAACTGTAGAGCATAACCGCGGGAGAAAAACCTCAGTACAGTGGCACGCACCAAAGACTACATCACTATAAATAAGACTTCTTTTTTTTTAAAGCAGGGTTGTGAGGAGCGTGTTCATGTCTTACCTCTTGCCGTCAGGGTGGAATGCCACGCAGTTGATGGGACCGAAATGACCTTTGACCCTGCCGAACTCCTCTTCGTAGGCAGCGTGGAAGAACCTGGGCGGAGGACAGGAGATGAGGAGTTAACACTTGAAACCATATAGTGGATATTGACAGTCAAGTGACACGGCCCAGTAGGTGTTTCGGATGAATCATGCACACATGTTTTAGATCTATCAAATAACTACCATTCTTACTTTATATGATGTGTGAGTACAAGGGCTTAAAGGTTGAGCCCTGGCTAATAAGAGGAGCTTACGAATAGAGATTGGGTTCCTGAGTAGTGTATGCCCCATTTTGACCTTGCCAAGCATAGTGGAAAAAGGGCCAAGCACCCTGAAATGAAGGTCAAGCTTCAGGTTCAGCCAGGTGTGGAAAGGGGGTGATCTCTCTTGACCTCAGAAATCAACCCCAGCCACGTTTTTTCCTTACCTGGCCTCAAACTTGCCGATCCTGGTAGAAGTAGTGGTGACCTCCATGGCCTCCTGTCCGCCTCCCATCACCACCTGAATCACACACACCGTGCGCAAGTGTCAAAGGTCAGTGATGAGATGCTGAATGCTATGGCAAGTAGGGTTGGTCCGATGGACTGAGCCCTCTACATCGCAACATGGTGATTTTTTTTTTTTAAATTCACTCACTGGTATGTTCTGCAGTTATATCACTATGACTAGTATTTAAAATATTTTTTTATACTCAGATGATCTGCTTAATGTGGTTGCTTAAGCATAGGCTATAGGGAGGAAAAGTAAGGAAAGACCGGGTGAGTAGGTGAAGATGGGCTGTGGGCTCAAATGTGCAAAAAATAGAAATAGTAATTAATATCAAACATAGGCTACATACATGTAAAAAGTATAAAAGAAAGTATATATAAAAAATGTAATACCAGAGCAGCTCACATGACAGCCTTGCCCAACCCTAATGGCAAGTGCCAAATCAAAGTGTAAATGGTCTCAGTACACACATTGTGCGCTCCTGTGGGAGTTTGTATACACTTGTGAATGCGTTTGGTTGTGTTTTGCGAGTCTTCTCTTACGTGATCCATGATGGGGGAGATGGCAGCAGAGTTGACGGGTCGCTCTGTCTTGAAGGTCTTGATGTGGTCCAGAGAAGAAGAGTCAAACAGCTGGGAGGAAACAAACAGAGGAGACTCTTACCGCTCAATAACCAAGCACATACCCCAATACCTTAAACCTAATCCTGCGGCATCCCCTAATACTCCCAGGTCGTGTGTTTGTGTGAAAGGGGTACGCTGGCTAGACAGGGGTCCTACCTTGGCGGTGTTGTCTTTGGAGGCACTGATCACCATGGTGAGATCCACTGATGATTGCATGTCGTTGATCTGCTTGGTGTGCTCCTTGACCTTCTTCAGGATCTCTCCGGACTGTCGGCAAATAACAGTCAGTCACTGTGGCATTCGACTTTATATCAAGCTACACTCAAACCGAAGGCTGTTCAGTTCTGCCAAGCTGTTCAGCATCTTATTCTGAAAAATGCACTTCTACAGACTTTTGTTTTCTTATGTTATGTCTATGTTTTGTGGATTTGCCATACCTGCTTCTGTGCCACATAAATTCAGTTTATCATTATGCGTTTGCCTAAAGCCAGATAAAACGTGCGCTCACCTTGGCGCTGAACTGGTTGATCTCTCCGTTCTCGTGGCCGGCGATGACAAACTCTCCCAGAGGTCCCCACACGGCACTGGTGATCTTTGACTCGCTGCAAGGTATCGACAGGTAGGGCTGGTTGTCCTCTACAGAGACAGAGGGAGAGACGCATACTTAAGTCACGCCACTGAAAGGAGCCATACTCCCGCTAATCAATATATTCTCTGCAACAAGGCAATTGTCAAAAGGCAAACAGATTAGATGCCATCTAATTTTTCAACATCTAAGAATGTTATGAATAATATTTAGTTATTTATTATTGATAAAAAAAAAGATGTATTAAACATTTGCATTCTTCTTTTTTAATTCACAGCTTTATAAGAGCAATAAGCCACAAGAGGCTGTGCTATACAATGATTGTAAAACATCTATGTATTCGCATTAGTACCTAATATCTCTTAGCTGTTCTAAATCACTGTAAAGCCTCTTGTGGGTTACTGATTAGTGATAGATGTACCTAAAAACAAGGGAAAGAACCACCTTTAGGGAAGTATATGGAATATCAGCTTAAGTATGTGATTTGACCAATTCGACAAGGGGGATGTCACATTCTCCTAAAATACATATTTAACAAAAGACGATGCACTAGGTCTATCAAGCGGACTTTCATCCACCAACAGGCCAGGAAATGAACCCCAGCCACCATGTTGGTAAACTCTGGTTATGGCTGGCAAGTTTCTCTGGTCTAGCAGCCACTTTGGAAGGTAGGCAACCTCCTGGTAAATTAAAACCTCAGGTGTGTGGTTTGTGGTGCGTTACCGATCTGCTGCGGGTCCCTCAGGTCAAAGAAGTTGAGGAAGCACTGGTAGCCCATCTGCTTGTCTGTGGAGAACATGATGATGTTGCCGCTGAAGTCGAAACCGCACGTCCTGACAGCCGAGTTGGTCTGGAGCAGGGCCAGCTGTTTGCCTGCGCAGCACAGAAGGGGCACAGAGGTTAGTGCTGCGGATACAAGCGGCCACAAAGACTCAGGTGAAATAAGTGGAGACTGTGTTAAGGTCTCATGGTGCATTTGAGTGTCTTGTGCTACTGCTTCCTACTGGGAATGCACACACACGTGGGACGAATAGATTTGGGATCGACAATGTATGTGATAATTATTTGATAGGATGATGTTCACTTTCACCCAACCATAGTCCCAGTATAGAGGAGTGTCATCCCCGACTGGCCCGACTTTGCCCGTGCCAATAGCTCCATGGGGGAAAGTGTGCACTGCAAGCAAACACACACACACTCTTCTCTCATGCACAGTAGCTCCTTTTTACCTACCAGTCTCACAGTCCCACAGCCGACAGCTGTTGTCTGCTGACCCCGTCAACACGTTCTTGGTGTCCCCTGAGAGAGGACGTTAAGGACCCAAAATCCTTCTCAAGTATGGCATCAACTAGTAAAACACACAATCACTATAATATGCAACATTATGATCAAGCAGTGTATTTATGTTTGTGAGGAAAAAAATGTGCAAATGAGTTTCTTGAATAGGATACAGTCACAGTCGACACACCACACAGCTCCAGTGTGTCCATTGTAGGTGCCAAGCCTCTCGCCATTGACAGAGTACCACGCGTTGGTTACCTGCAGTCAAAACATCATAACAGATATACCTGTCAATGCCAAATACTATCAATCATGGACTTAAATCACAGCTTCAACCTTGCACTATGACGTGGACAAGCCTCTGGCTCCACAAATGGTAAAAATGTGCCTAAGTGGGCAGAGTAAGTACACAACTTTATTACTACTGACTCACCGTGTCTTTGGCTACAGAGAAGAGCAAGTCTCCTTCCCTGTTGTATTTGATTTGAGTGATGGACCTCTCATGGCCCTGGAGCAGGATGGGTTTCTGTGAAGAACAGTGAATGTTAGCGATCTGAGCTGACTGGCTGCCTCAGCAGTTACCTTCGGACACTTGTCTCAGCAGTCTGAGCAGCAGACTGTCTCAGCAGACATCAGGCAGGAGATGGGAGGCACTTAGCATCCTCTCCATATAGTTTATTTTATTTAACAGGGACGCTGTGCAACACAGTATTTGAGTCAGAGTTAGTTAGATAGCTAATTTACATCTGTGGTTGTTAAAACAATACAAACATATGAACAATACATCACGTAGACTTCATACATCTCTGGTATTGAGAGAGTGTCACGCCAAACCTTGTTCCAAAATCTGGCCAATAAATGTTTTCTTACTTATCACCAAAGGTACACACCTTGTAGAATATGAGTTTAGACATTTTGCTAATTGTTAGGAGACACTCTTCAATTCGGCATACATCCAATCCACCAAGCAGCACTTATTTCACTTAATAAAATTTAAAATCAGTTACTTTGACTGTTATTCCACAATCTTCTTCCACCAAAACGCACCGCGGAGGACGGTGGCGAACAGTGTGAACAATCAAATTGGCAGTATGGCGGCGTACAACGTTACATTTGGTGAAGTTAACAGAAAACCGTTACGATTTAGGAAAGACCTTAGTGTCCAGTCGTGTTTTCTCTTTGCCGATAAGGAAGGCAATTCTAACAACTGCCTTCTTTCATGTGATCCGGGTTGATAAACCAGCTCTCCAAGTAGCTAGTTAACGTTATCTGAAGGCAACAACTCCGTCCATCTGGCAGGGGGGATGCACTTTACATCATATCTCCATCATGCTAAGGAAGCTACCACCAGCTAACATTAGGCTATCTAGTTACAGTTAGCTTGCAAGCTATGCTAACGTTAGCCAGGGTGGATAAACTGGAGCTGTCAATCCCTGCAGGTCAATGAACACGATCCTGGCGAACGTAAAACTTTTAACCAACTTTTACAACGACGTATACTCACCATTTTGTCACCTAGGTGTTGCCACTAAGTACTATATAGTCACTATTTCTCCTGTAAAGAGAGAAAAGATGAACACTCGTGTTTCAGGCGCCGGAGCCGCGGCGGAAGAGGAATGTGACGTACTTCCTGTGTCAAGCAGTGACGTCGCGTTTAGTGCGCCCTCTGCTGTCTGGGATAATATTAGCTCACCATCACATACTAGTCCAAGTTATGGATGTATTAAACTATAAGAATTACCTTATTCTAACAGGACTGAACAATGCTATTTTTGAGGGTTACCATTTTCATCCGGCTCGATCGCTTATTTGGATATTTAATTTAAATTTTATTTGAATTAACTGGAAAAGTAATTTATTCCAACAACTACATTTCATTGTATCTGCCAGAAATCGAATGTTTTACCCATTTAAATGCCATCTACCTGGTTTGGACAAAATATCAGAAAATGGACATTACTTTTGATCAGAGGTCTGAGTCATAGTGGCTTCCTGAATTCCTGGTGCATCGGTCGCAAACACTGAAAATTAGGTAATGTGGCAAGAGAAGAAGTCTATGGAGCCCCTAAAGTCCCGAAAGGTGATTTTTTTTTTTATCTTGTGCGCACAAGTTAATAACTTGTTCCCACAAGATAATTAACTTGTGCGCACAAGATAAAAAAATATCACTTTTCGGCTTTAGTTGCTCCGTAGCAGTCTCAAAAATCAAAGCTGGTATTTATTGCAGGGCTATTGTATTCTATTGTATTATAGTATAGTGTTTCTATTATTTTATATATATATAAATAGTAGAGTATGTTATTGTAGTCAATCAATATATAGTCAGTGTATTCATCATTATATATATTATATTATAAAGGTGATCAGAGCCATTTTCACTGGAACTACTTAGGTATCCCAACATATTCACCCAGGCCAGAATTAATAAAATCCCACTACTACTCCACTTTCTCAATTTACTTACAGTTAGCGCACATTCCAGAAGTTTACTTGATTGATTGTTTATTTAGCGTTGGTGTTGAAGTCCTCTGGTTTTAGATGGACTTTCAGTCTTCAGCACGGCCACAGCAGCAAGAAAAGGCCCTCGCAACCCTGGAGAAAAGTCTGCGGATTTTCTTCATAGGCCTGAACCTTTTCTTCTTCTTGGAGACGGATGAAGCTCCTTCACCAGGAACGATGATGATTTCGTCTCCTTCAGCAGGACCTGTGGTGGCTGAAGCTGCTGCAGCGGGTGCAGCGGCGGCTGAGGCTGCTGCGGCGGGGGCTGAAGAGCTGGCATCAGAGACGTTGTTCCCGTCGCTGGACTCTTCGTCAGCCTGGCTCTGGATGTCACTGGGTTCTTCCATCCGTGAGTCCTCCCGCATGCAGATGCACATAGCCTGGAGTGCGGCCTGAACACTATATGAAACATGACAATCAGTCAATCAATCAGTCAGTCAATCAATCCATCCACCTATCAATTAATCATTCAGTCAATCATTCAATCAGTCAATCAATCCATCCATCTTTCCATTTGTCCATGCAAACAAGCATCTATCCAAACTCATGTGTGATCTACTAACTGCATTAACACACACACACACACACACTAAAATGCACAGATACTTACTGAGCGCTGTCGTCCATGCTGTCTGCCAGGTGGCTCATTGTAATGAACGGGTGGTTCAGAGCTTCACTGGGAGTGATCCTGCCCTCAGAGAAGTCTTCAGACTGAATATCTTCTTCTGCGTCCTTGTAGCGCTGTATTTGGAAACAAAGTCAATGACAGTTCAGTTAAATCTGCTTCCTCACTCACAGAAACAGAGCAAATGAATGCTTACAGTTTTTCATAATTGTTTACAGACTAAAACTGCAGTGAGAAATATCCTTGTACCCTAACCAATCACATCATGTTTTTAGATCTTTTTTTTTTTTTTACAGAAATCTTGTTTTTTCTGTTCTCTCCTACTGCATTGTGTTTTGTGTGTAGGACATTTCACAACACATATCCAAGTGTTGATTGAAATAAAGTATTTGTGTGTTACTATATTTGCATAGATATACATTACTGTAACAGTCTTTTACTACAGGCTGCTGTGCATAAGTGTAACTCTGAAAATGCAAAAGGAATAAACCTACTGATAAGATATTCATAGTGATAGATGAAGTGAAGATATTCCATTGAGCACATCAGTGTGTAGTTTTAGAAAGATGTATTCATATGATGGTGTGTGTCATGTTGATGCAAAACTCAGTTTTGAGAGAAGAGCGTACAGTTTTGTATACAGTGTTTCATTTTGCAAGAGAAAGCGGGCCTTAGTTTCAGATGTGTGTAAGCAATTGCGAAAAACTGTAATTCAGTAAAAGAAGGACTACTTACAGTCATCATACCCTCCAGGCGATCCACGACCTTCTCACAACCACCTTTTGGCTGGATGCCGGTTTCCATGTGGTATTCCTCTGGCGTCTGAAACAACATAATATATATATATATGAGTTACTTATTCATTTCAGGTTTTGAAAGAGTTGTTAGATAATTAGGAAAAAAATCAGGATGGTGCTACAATACCTTAAGCCTCCATTCGGAATACTTGGGTGGGTCCCTGGTGAAAAAACGGCTGGTTTTTGTTCCAGCGTTCAGCAGCTCCTCCTCTGGCTGGCGCAGAGTCACAGTGATGAACCTCACGATGTCATACTCGCACGACCCAGGGTAGAGGTGGTAGCCGATGCTCAAGGCTGCCATGACGCAGCCCAGGGCCCACATATCGATGGCCTCCGTTATTGGGAGGCCCAGGAGGATTTCCGGACACCTGTAAGCAAGAGCCTGGAACTTGCTCCCCGGCGTCACGTCAGAGGCAGGAATAGCCAAGCCAAAGTCAATCAGCTTGACTCTGAATGGCTCTTTGGCCTGGTTAACCAGCATTACGTTATCCAGTTTCAGGTCAGTATGGATGATACCGATGCTTTTAAGAGCCTTGAATGCCGTGGCCAGCTGCTGAATAATTGGCCGAATTTCATTTAGAGAGAGCAGCTCTAAATTTCTCTCAATCACGTAGTCTTGAAGACTCTTGTCGAGCATCTCGAATGCCAGACAGGTGTGTCCTTTGTACATGAAGCATTCATGCCAGCGCACCAAGTTACACCTGTCTGGATCCAGAACGCTGACCGTGTCCAGCATGGACCAGGGCCTGGTATTGTGCATGCTGGCTCACTGTAATGGCACTGGAACACCTAAATGGAATGGAACCATCATTATTGTTATTAGTTAAACCTGTATTTACCTGCTATGACACATCAACATGGCTGCTGTGAAAAGGGTCCATTCGTGTCACGGGGGGGGGGGGGGCTGGAACCTATCCCAGCATGCATTGGGGTGGAAGGCAGGGAAACACCCTGGACAGATCGCCAGTCCATCACATGGCTAACACAGACTGGCAGACAATCACTCACATGCATACCTATGGGCAGTTTAGAGTCTCCAATCCACCTGAATTTCAATCAGACATTAATTAAAATGTAACTTTATTAACAACGCAATTGTACAATGTGTATAATATGATACATAAGAAATAAAAAATTGGAAAATGTTAGAGAGGAATAATCACAGTATGCCTTAGTAATCCACCAGGATGACTATATATTTCAGTTCCCAGCTGAGAAGACATTGTATTGTATTGGCAAGTCACCACTGAGTCTTGCTCTACATAAAACACGGTTCATTTTCATTTTGTTTCAATGTTAATTGAAACAAAAATTGAATAACATTGGTTGAAATAACATTGAACTTGATTAAATGATAGTTT
Source organism: Centroberyx affinis (assembly GCF_046629955.1). Taxonomy (NCBI): domain Eukaryota; kingdom Metazoa; phylum Chordata; class Actinopteri; order Beryciformes; family Berycidae; genus Centroberyx; species Centroberyx affinis. The sequence goes on from NW_027279898.1 coordinate 206,476, forward strand.
GCTATATGGGATGATGTTTATGATTCAGTTATCAAATACAAAGATCCACATGGTCTGGATACAATGTATTTCTGTTTACATGTTACTTCATCTCTGGGGCTGTCAGCGTCCACAACATACAGTCAGATGATGCACTGCTATTAGAACAAGACTGTGTTGGGCAGACAGACATGTACACCCTGATGTGCACTTTGAAAAATTAAGTTTGTCCTGAATAGAGATATACTGTATGTCCAGACAGGGATATATTCACATAAATGTTACTGTTATTTAATTCACTAGAAGTTAGCACAATGACAAAATGTCTAAAGATGGCTGTTTTTATTCTAGATTTATGTTATTAGCCTACTATACTATAGACAGCTATCTAATTCCGTCTTGTCTAGCAACAAAAATCTTCTCAGATTGGGCTCCTTGGGACAGTCTCATCAAATGTGGATCCCTGGCAAAGATGAGCTGGATTTAAATCAGTAATACTGCAGGTTCTTGGAGCTCTGTACACCTTTCTCCTTTGAGACATGGAGCCCTGTACAAGGCAATCCGAAATGAACATCTACTCAACAGGCTTTTAGAGCAGTGATTCTCAACCTTTTTCATATCAAGGACCCCGTAATTTAGTCCACATCTGTGAATATTTTTAATGTTAGATATGATTTTGTCCAGAATCCTATGACTATCTGTATTGTAGGTAGAGAAATAACAGTGAAACTATGATCAAAATAGTAATTCTTGTACATTCTCCAATTGTGTTAACTTCTTGTAAATGAAATAATGCTGAAGTTTAACCATTCATCAATTTGACTGGGGACCCCCTGGAACCCCCTCAAGGACCCCTGGTGGTCCACGGACCCCACGTTGAGAACCACTGTTTTAGGGTGTTTTCTGCTTTTTAGACAAGCTGTAACAGTCCTCTGAGTATCTTGATATCTGTGTTAAGACTTGACCTGAAGAAAAAAAACATGTAATGTGTTACTACTAAAAGTGGCCCAGATACACACTGACCAGACACATACTCTCTCTCACACACACACACACACACACACACACACACACACACACACACACACATTATTATTCAGCCCCAGATGATGCCTCTTGACTAATACATATTTGACTTATTCCATCCCAAGCAGCACTGACACTCCTATCTTGCCTAAGTAGTTCTCTACCGGATGCAGGTCGAAAAGGGAAAATGCAGCAAATGGTGCTTGCTTGGTGCTGGGGGGTAGAGGGGAGGGGGGAGGGGGGGGGGACTGTGAGCAGCGTTGTCCCTTGCGAGAGGCTTCAAGACTGAGTGCCGGCCTCTTCCAGCAGGGCGTGCGTGTCCAGTCCGTGGGGGGCGGAGAGGGCGAGTCGGCGCCCGGGTCGGAGGTGGCGGCACCGGGGACTGAATTTGCAACGACATAATACTCACATATCCCCGTATACATGATAAATACTAGTATCCTGGTTACTGATTACTGCATGCTATTTGCGCAGGCACCTATGATGTTTACAACACAAACCAGCAATTCTGAAATCGTTAATCTGGTATTCCTCTGTTAACTGTTAACCTTAAATTAATTTGACTGTGGCTATTGAAAATGAGACCACTTTGGCTTATAGCAGGGTTAGAACTATTAAATGCCAACATCGCGTTGCAGATTTGGCTTATCCACTTTATTGCCAGCAATGGGAGAAGACAGCGACAGGAAATATTAAACATGTCCTCCACTTTGACTGGTGCAAGGCTGGCTAAAATTTGAAAGGATCAGAGCCACTTGTTTTGTTTTGATGTTTGGCCACATAGTAATTTTTTAGTAGTTTCTTTAGTATTTTCCACCGTGACCTGACTTGCTCCACTGTACATGTTGGGAAACCGGTGTCCTGTAGTCTGTATACTACAGACTTGAATAGGTAAGCATGTCGATGCTTTCTCCCATCTAAACTGCCAAGTATATTTAATTCTTTCATCACCGAAAGACAAAACTCCGTTTCCTCATCGCTCCAGAAGTGAGACGCTCTCGTTGCCGCCATTGTTTGTGTTTTTCTGTTACGCCACTTGGCTGAAGCCATGCGTGCGCAGGTAGTCGGCAGCGGTCAAAAACTGGGATAAAATGTATACTAGGGATGTCAATGGTTAACCGTTAATCGGTTAACCACCAAGAATATTTTTGACCGGTTACGCATGTTGGTGTATAGGTTAATTTGCAAACACTCCACTCAACTAGCAGTCTGAGCAGGGCTGCCAACTGTCACGCACTGACCAAGAGACTCATGCAATTGACACTTTTCACACACTCTCATTCAAAAAACACAAATTCATAACTGATAACTTTGCGGCGCGAAAAGAGACACTGACAACGCACAGACACACAAGACAGAGCAGCACAGTGCAACAGCAGCACCGTGCAGCAGAGACTTATTCAGACCATTGGGCTATGGTTACAGGGACGCTCTGTGTCTCTGTCGCTCTGAAACGTTTTTGCGGTTCCCAATAATAGGTTTTTAGGTTAGTATGCCTATATGCAAAATCACGAATGTAAGTACCTCAATGCTGAAATCTAGTAATATAATATAATATAAAAAGCTCATTGAGTCAATGGAGCGCCGGACTAAAAGGAAAGCGCCACTTTCTTGTATTTCAGTCATTAAAGACCCTATAGACAACTTTTTTGCTTTAACTTATCATTATGAAGTAAATGTTGATTGCACAGTGTAATGGCTATAGAATAATGACACCATCAGCGTTTAGATTGGTTCCCTATAAGCCTCGCTTTCACTATGCAATTCTGTCTGCCACCGGGTACGATCTCCCAGGAGAGTGAAGGCTCAATTTACGGCACAAAGGAAGTGCGTCATCCATTGTGCAACCAAAAGAGGAATATAATAGGTTTTCACAGAAAGGTTGTGTGTTTTCCTCGGTAGCTACCGGTGAAAACACACAACCTGTCTAGCTACTTATTAATACTACCAGATGTTTTACTCCGGCTTTATCATAGCACTGAGATTGGGGTTTCTAGTTCAAATTGGGATTCTCACGGTTGTTTCTTGCTTTGGACAGTAGCCAGGCTGCTAGCGGTAGCGTTAGCCATGTTGCTAACGCTAACGCTAGCAGCCAGAAAACGAACCAGGATCTACAAGGAAGCCAGGACCAGCCAGAAACAAACGTCTATGTTTGTTTCTGGAACAAAAGAATCAAACATCCAACTATGTTTGTTTCTGGTTGCTAGTGTTAGCATTAGCTAACGTTGCTAACGCTAGCTACGCTAGTTAACGCTAGCAGCCAGAAACAAACAAATGATCCATTGTCCGTTTGATAATCTAAACAAAGAACAGGTTTTCTTGCAGTGGCCTTTCTAAAATGAGCAGTGGTGAAAGTTACTATATTGTGTTATGACCAAGGAGTTGATAAGCAGACAGATGGTTTGTTCTGTTGCAGGGACCTAGGCTCTAATGGAAAGTGATCCGGTTGTCTTTGCAACAGCGGTGCAAACAACAATACCACTTGGAAACGCTAGGGGGGGACAACGGGGGGAAAGTTGAAAAGTTGTCTGTATCCACTTTAAGCGTTTTTTCTTAAAAATTAACCGGTTAGTTACCGGTTAATGGGTGTCGGCCTATCGAAAGCAAAATTAACCGAAACTGACATCCCTAATGTATACATGCAACAGTATCCCGGTTTCTTTTCGAGTGCTCCAGCTAGCATAATCGGGTTTCTCAAAACCAGGATAAGGGTTTATCCAAGTTTCTGAAATCGGGATATGATGTTTACATGCGTAAACACAAAAACGGGATACTTCAAAAACCCGATCATAATCGGGATACTCAAGTCCATGTAAACGCAGTCATAGAAAGTCCAACAGTCTGCACTCCTGTGTGCTGGAATACTTCTAATCTGGAATGCGGCATTATTCCTGCTCTGGTTGCCACCCTGGACTACTAACACACTACACAAAATAGCCTACATTCGCCAATTTTTTACTGTTGAAATTATAGTATGCAGATTAACTTGTCTATATCTCCTTTTCAACCACAACAACGAAAATATAATTAAGACATTTCAATTAAGATGTTATTTGATAGCAGATAAAGAAAAGAATGTTCATAACAGGCTCTTAATAACTGCATTTTCACACAAATACAATGCATTGAGAGGAACTAGTTTTGGTAAAAATGGTACGGTTGACACACATGGCACAAGTACAAACAGTTTAGAAAGAAGTTTTTTATTCTTTTTAGTTTAAAAAGTATCTGTACTGCACTAAAACAGTTATAATAATACAAAGAACTAATCAAAAAGAATCTGGACTGCCTGGCGCTACCACTGCTTCCTTCTCCCTCCCCCCCGCTGCTCTTCCTGGAGCATGCTTTAGGTGGTCAGACATGGCACGCTCTATGTCATGGGTTGTGCTGTCGACTCTCCATCTTTTCACAGCATCTGTGGAGAGAAACAAACAGTTCCTTGAGATCTGTCAATTCTTTCAACATTGGCCCTGTGCACAGCAGCCATTTAATGAATATTTAATTAGTCTGAAAAATGTGTAAAAATGGCATAATGTTCACTGGCATCACTACTCCATACCTTCTTAAACCCAGCCATCAAACACCAATACCACACCAAATTATATTATTTTAGAGCCATGGGTTTCTGCATTTAGTGCACCCTCTATATAAAAATGGAAAGGTAAATAGTTGACTGGAATGCACTTTATGTTCACAAATCATTATGTCCTCACTATTGTCACACTGCAGTTCCGGTTTACCATGGTCTTGCAAATCACTCAAGAGAGCACAGTGTTCTTGTTTGTGTGCATTATGAAAATGTGAAAATACTACTAAGTGGTCATAAAAGCACAAAGGGAAAATGACAGTCCTACTGCACTAAATGGACTGGCACACATTCACAAACAGAACAGTAATACCATTCTGATAGCTAACATGGAAGTAGAACTTAAATGCATTTTTTGGCACAATAAACTTTTTTTTCTTTGTGTAATGGTTTTATATATCTCACTTTCTTAGGTAAATCTAATAGTAGACTATTTGGTTTGTCCCTAGTTATCAGATTTGCTAATAGGCAAAGATGATGATTAATGATAAAATACATTAATATAAAGTTTTTTTTGTGTGATTTTATGTACTGTGTTGATCTTATGTAATGCCTGTGAGCCAAAGACGATTTTCCACCTTGTGTGGACAATAAAGTTGTATTGTTTTGTATTGTAAATATTAATTATTTTTGGAGCTCGAGATTAACTAGAAAATGCAATGACGCTCAAGAAAAGGATGAAATAAATAAAGGTCTAAATTAAGCAGTGCATTTAAAATGTTCTTGTGGCAAAATAAATGCTTTTAAATTGTACCTTAATGTTAGCTCATCTGTACACGTGCTTCATAATAAATCATGGCCGCATGTACATGTGTTTCTAGCTAGCTAGCTAACGTTAGCCTTGGCCTTCCACGCCGGTGCCATGCCAATGGGCCTTCGGAGCAGTGGGCTTTTGTTTTCGCCATACAGAGAAACTTCGATCTTCGTCTGCCTGGACATTAGCAGCTATTAGCATTCTCAGTTCAGCCAAACTGCTTTTCAGTTCATTGTTTGTGTCTGGAGATAGTAAATGTTCGATTCTCTCAAGATTTCTATCACAGTTGTCAATTGAAAAACGTTCTCTCTCGCCACATATTCCCTGATTGAGGGCTCGTTCAATTTCGTGGCATTTCCTCGTGATTTTCTCGATTGCCGCCAATGTTATGACTGCTTTCTTGTCTTGCACTGAGGGAAACAACGTAATTCTGGATATCTGAAATGATGACGACAGGGAAACGTACTGGAGATAGTGACATCATTTTTACTAGTAAAAATGCAATTCTGGATATCCAAAAAGATAATAATGAATGCCAAAATTGCTCACTTCAGTTAGTAACAATTGGATTGTAGATATCTGAAATGGGAGTTTTTCCTTGTAAGAATTCTATTGCAGATATCCAGAATGTTCATTCTGGATATCAAAAATGTAATTGTGGATATCTAAAATTGAAAGCCCATTACACATGAATGGCAAAAGTGACGTCATTTGTCCTAGGAAGAATGACGTGGATATCTGAAATGACAATTGTGGATAGGAAGAATGTCATTGTGGATATCTGAAATGTTAATTTTGACTAGGACGAATTGAATTACAGATATCTGCAATACATATCCAGTCTAGCTATTAAATCGGCCACTAAAAACGGCCACTTATAGTTTTTAAGGATTTTTAGATATGTTAAATTTAGTTTTGACTAGTACAATCAAAGTTGTAGATATCTTGAAATACAATTTCTACTAGTAAGAATGTTATTGTGGATATCTTTAATTACCATTCTGACTAGTGAGAATACAATTTTGACCAGGAGAAATGCTATTATGGATATCTAAAATGTAATTACAGATAGGAGTGTGGTTCGATTAAATGTTAAAATGGCTTGCCATAGTGCGCCCTCTGCTGTCTGGGATAATATTAACTCACCATCACATACTAGTCCAAGTCATGGATGTATTAAACTATAAGAAATACCTTTTTCTAACAGGACTTAACAATGCTATTTTTGAGGGTTACCATTTTCATCTGGCTTGATCACTTTAATTTTATTTTAATTAACTTGAAAAGTAATTTATTCCAACAACTACATTTCATTGTATCTGCCAGAAATTGAATGTTTTACCCATTTAAATGACATCTACCTGGTTTGGACAAAATATCAGAAAAAGGACATTACTTTTGATCACAGGTCTGAGTCATAGTGGCGGCCTGAATTCCTGGTGCATCGGTCACAAACACTGAAAATTATGTAATGTGGCAAGAGGAGAAGTGTCAAAAATCAAAGCTGGTATTTATTGCATGGCTATTGTATTCTATTGTATTATAGTATAGTGTTTCTGTTATTTCATATATACATATATATATAACAGAATATGTTATTGTAGTCAGTCAATATATAGTCAGTGTATTCATTTATAAAGGTGATCAGAGCCATTTTCACTGGAACTACTTAGGTATCCCAACATATTCACCCAGGCCAGAATGTCAAGTCAAGTCAAGTCAGATTTATTTCTAAAGCTCATTTAAAAACAACTCACGTTGACCAAAGTGCTGTACAAACCAGAGCAGGCAGTAAAATCACAATAAAAGACTAAAAACAAAAACACCAACATAAGCCTTAACACACACAGCGCATGGGTACAGATCGACAAATCAGGCACATATCAAACTACATCAGGAGGATCCAAACGCTAAAGAATAAAAGTGTGTTTTGAGCCTGGACTTGAAGGACTCAATGGAGGGGGCAGATCTGACAGAGAGGGGGATGCTGTTCCACAGTCTAGGGGCTGCAACAGCAAAGGCGCGGTCACCCCTGAGCTTAAGTTTAGATCGCGGGACAGCCAGGAGCCCCAAGTCAGACGACCTAAGGGACCTGGAGGTGGAATAAGGGGTTAAGAGGTCTGCGATATAAGAGGGAGCCTGCCCATTCAGGGCTTTAAAGACAAACAGGAGAACCTTGAAATCAATTCTGAACCGCACTGGGAGCCAGTGGAGAGAGGCCAGAATAGGACTAATATGGTCTCTCTTCCGGGTACCCGTCAGGAGCCTGGCGGCGGCGTTCTGGACCAGTTGCAGGCGGGACAGGGACGACTGACTAATCCCAGTATACAGGGAATTGCAATAATCTAAACGGGAGGATACGAAGGCATGGATGACCTTCTCAAGATCTTTGAATGAGAGAAAAGACTTGATTTTGGCAATAGTGCGAAGCTGGAAGAAACTGGCTTTTACTACTGCATTGACCTGCTTGTCAAACTTAAAGGCAGAGTCAAATATCACACCAAGGTTTTTGACATAGGGTTTAACAAGAGCGGACAGGTTGCCTAGGCTGTTGGCGATCAATTTGATGGAGTCAGGGGGGCCGAATAGGACAACTTCAGACTTGCTTTCATTCAGCTGTAGGAAGTTTTGTGCCATCCAACACTTGATATCCTCAAGGCAGTCCATGAAACTGTTTAGATTGCACCGGTTGTTTGGTTTCAGGGGGAGATAGAGCTGTGTATCATCTGCATAGCAATGGAAGGAAATGTACTTTTGAATGATTTGACCAAGGGGAAGTAAGTAAATAGAGAACAGAATGGGACCTAGGATGGAACCCTGTGGGACCCCGCAGTAGAGACTAGCTGGGGGAGAGGAAAAGTAGGGCAGCAAGTATGGCAGCAATTGACAGAGAATGACCTTTTCAAGAACCTTTGACAGGAATGGAAGTTTAGAGATTGGTCTGAAGTTACTAGGCAAGGTGGGGTCTAGGTTGGGTTTTTTCAGGAGGGGCTGGGCCACTGCGTGCTTGAAGCAGGTTGGAACGGTACCAGTGGCCAGAGAGCTATTGATTATAGAGAGGATGCTGGGACCGGCTATGTCAAAGACATCCTTCAGGAGAGAAGTGGGTACAATATCAAGGGGGCAGGTTGCAGATTTCATAGAAGAGACAATCTCTATAAGGGAGGGTAGCGTGATGGGTTGGAAACAGTTCAAGTCAGATGAACAGACCAGTGAGATGGCTAGGTCACAGGTGGAGGGGGAAATGCTCATTCTGATGTCATCAACTTTGCTAATGAAAAATTTTAAAAATTCTTCACATTTAGTTGGGGACACATCTAAGCTGGTACTGGGGGCGGGACAGATGACAGAGTTAATGGTACTGAAAAGGACCTTTGGATTATGAGAGTTGTTGGAAATGAGGTCAGAAAAGTATTTTGCTCTCGCAGCCTTAACTGCTTCCTGATATTTGAGAAGATTGTCCCTCAAAATTTCAAAGGAAATTTGAAGCTTATCACACTCCCACTTCCGCTCTGCTTTTCTGCACTCACACAGAATGAATAAAATCCCACTACTAGTGCAACTACCACTACTACTACTACTCCACTTTCTCAATTTACTTACAGATAGCGCACATTCCAGAAGTTTACTTGATTGATTGTTTATTTAGTGTTGGTGTTGAAGTCCTCTGGTTTTAGATGGACTTTCAGTCTTCAGCACGGCCACAGCAGCAAGAAAAGGCCCTCGCAACCCTGGAGAAAAGTCTGCGGATTTTCTTCATAGGCCTGAACCTTTTCTTCTTCTTGGAGACGGTTGAAGCTCCTTCACCAGGAACGATGATGATTTCGTCTCCTTCAGCAGGACCTGTGGTGGCTGAAGCTGCTGCAGCGGGTGCAGCGGCGGCTGAGGCTGCTGAGACTGCTGCGGTGGGTTCAGCGTCAGCTGAGGTGGCTGAGGCTGCATTGGCAGGTGCAGCGGAGGCTGAGGCTGCTGAGACTGCTGCGGCTAAGGCTGCTGCGGCGGGTTCAGCGGCGGCTGAGGCTGCTGTGGCTGAGGCTGCTGCCGCAGGTTCAGCGGTGGCTGTGGTGGGTTCAGCGGCGGCTGTGGTGGGTTCAACGGCGGATGAGGTGGCTGAAGCTGCATCGGCAGGTCCAGCGTAGGCTGAGGCGGCTGCGGCGGGTTCTGAGGCAGCTGAGGCAGCTGAGGCCGGTTCAGCGGCGGCTGAGGCGGGTTCAGCGGCGGCTGAGGCGGGTTCAGCGGCGGCTGAGGTGGCTGAGGCGGCTGAGGCGGGTTTAGCAGCAGCTGAGGTGGCTGAGGTGGTTGAGACTGCATCGGCAGTTGCAGCAGAGGCTGAGGCGGCTGCGGTGGGTTCTGAGGCAGCTGAGAGGGGTTCAGCAGCGGCTGAGGCGGTTTCAGCGGTTTCAGCGGTTTCAGCGGTTTCAGCGGTTTCAGCGGCGGCTGAGGCGGCTGAGGCGGCAGAGGCGGTTTCAGCGGCAGCTGAGGCGGTTTCAGCGGCAGCTGAGGCGGTTTCAGCGGCAGCTGAGGCTGCTGCGGTGGGTTCTGAGGCAGCTGAGGCGGGTTCAGCGGCGGCTGAGGCGGCTGAGGCGGTTTCAGCGGCGGCTGAGGCGGCTGAGGCGAGTTCAGCAGCGGCTGAGGCGAGTTCAGCAGCGGCTGAGGCGGCTGAGGCAGGTTCAGCAGCGGCTGAGGCGGGTTCAGCAGCGGCTGAGGTAGGCTGAGCCCACATTCCAGAAGTTTACTTGATTGATTGTTTATTTAGTGTTGGTGTTGAAGTCCTCTGGTTTTAGATGGACTTTCAGTCTTCAGCACGGCCACAGCAGCAAGAAAAGGCCCTCGCAACCCTGGAGAAAAATCTGCGGATTTTCTTCATAGGCCTGAACCTTTTCTTCTTCTTGGAGACGGTTGAAGCTCCTTCACCAGGAACGATGATGATTTCATCTCCTTCAGCAGGACCTGTGGTGGCTGAAGCTGCTGCAGCGGGTGCAGCGGCGGCTGAGGCTGCTGAGACGGCTGCGGCTGAGGCTGCTGCAGTGGGTTCAGCGTCAGCTGAGGTGGCTGAGGCTGCATTGGCAGGTGCAGCGGAGGCTGAGGCTGCTGAGACTGCTGCGGCTAAGGCTACTGCGGCAGGTTCAGCGGCGGCTGAGGCTGCTGTGGCTGAGGCTGCTGCCGCAGGTTCAGCGGCAGCTGTGGCGGGTTCAGCGGTGGATGAGGTGGCTGAGGCTGCATCGGCAGGTCCAGCGTAGGCTGAGGCGGCTGCGGCGGGTTCTGCGGCGGGTTCTGAGGCAGCTGAGGCGGGTTCAGCGGCGGCTGAGGCGGTTTCAGCAGCAGCTGAGGTGGCTGAGGCGGCTGAGGCGGGTTCAGCAGCGGCTGAGGCGGTTTCAGCGGTTTCAGCGGTTTCAGCGGTTTCAGCGGTTTCAGCGGTGGCTGAGGCGGTTTCAGTGGCAGCTGAGGCGGCTGCGGCGGGTTCTGAGGCAGCTGAGGCGGGTTCAGCGGCGGCTGAGGCGGGTTCAGCGGCGGCTGAGGCGGGTTCAGCGGCGGCTGAGGCGGGTTCAGCGGCGGCTGAGGCGGCTGAGGCGGGTTCAGCAGCGGCTGAGGCTGCTGCGGCGGGTTCTGAGGCGGCTGAGGCTGCTGCGGCGGGTTCAGCGGCAGCTGAGGGTGCTGCGGCGGGTTCTGAGGCGGCTGA